>NW_015394936.1:10187-11211 GCF_001527695.2 Protobothrops mucrosquamatus
AGCGGACCTGACCTAGGGTGGATTTTATATTGGGTTTTAAATATTCGGAAGACGCAACATTAAAATTCGGTTTAATTCGGTTTTAAGGGGGGGATTGCATATATGTTAATGGTTTTAAATATGTTGTGCGCCGCCCTGAGTCCCTGTCGGGAGAAGGGCGGCATATAAATTAAATTAAATAAATAAATAAATAAATAAAATAAATAATAAATTATAGTTCCACCCTAAGTTCCATCCTATAGTTGTACACCACAAGACTAGCATCTAGCCAGAATATTTGTGCGTTGGTGCTAAATGCCAACTGAGCTAGCTGACCACATGGGTCAACAAAGTTTCCCCCCCCCCATATCCTCTGTTTACTAATCTCATGTGCCCTTCTCATTTTTAAAATCTCTGAAACATAGATAATTGCTTGTATGAAACACATGTACAATATCTTATGCAAGAAGTGCCAATCAAATACTACCATTAAGATTGTTATGGCTGATTTATATGCTTCACACAGAGTTCTTAGTATTCCAATTACAAATACTTACATCTGTAAAACAGTGCCATTTTGAATCATTTTACCCGACATACTGTTTATTTTACCTGATATACTGCACTGTATTAACATGACCAAAACATCTACAATACCTCTCTTAAATTACTTGTCCATCACTCATGGCATCATGTATTGAAGCTGCTCTCGGTTATCAGGAAATTATTTTGAAAACAAAGATGAAACAGATCACAGGTGGTATGGGTTACACATTATTCAGTGAGATGTTCAAGTTAATCTAATAGAGCAGTTGCTCCCAATGAAGCAAAAACAACAAAAAAACCCCAAATTAATTGAGGTTAATTCTATCAATATTGGTTCTTAAGATGTGCTGAAGATCAGAATACAAAATTGAGCAGCAATTCTGTTTTGAATAGGCTGTTGATTACAGATGTAAGAATGCCCAATATTTTGAAAAGATTGGATGGGGATAATAGCTCTCCAGACTAAACAAACAAATGAAATATTTGTGGTTTGGAAATC
>NW_015394937.1:0-2035 GCF_001527695.2 Protobothrops mucrosquamatus
CAGCCACGTGCGCCTGGGATGGGGCCAGCCCGGGAAAGGGACTTCCTGGCCGCCCTTCTCCCAGGGGGCGGGACACCCGGGCGCAGGGCCAATGAGGAGCCCTGCGAGGGGGCAAGTCCCATGAGAGAGAGAGAGAGAGAGACAGAAGTGCAAGTGCCTCTGTCTCTGTCTGTCTGTCTGTCTGTCTGTCTGTCTGTCTCTCTGTCTCTCTCTCTCTCTCTCTCTCATGGGACTTGCCGGAGGGCCGTGGGAGGGCCGCATTTACATACCGCAGGGAGGGCTGTTCGAGGGCCGGATTAAACCGGGCCGCGGGCCGCAAATGGCCCGCGGGCCGGACTTTGGACATGTCTGCTTTAAACCTATTGGTTGCCACCTAGAGGCTAACTGTATAAATAGCTGTGCAGCAGCCTTTAGGGCTGCTTCTGTTCTGAGTTAATAAACTTGTTGCTGTTTGAACACTCTGCCTCATTCAATACTTAATAACCGAAGATATAACAGAAACCATTCTGATACCACTTTCAACTCGCAAAATGCCATTTTTTTTTCAATTTCTCTCTTCCAGCCTATGCATAATGACAATATTATTCTTACTCTCCTGATGAATTCAATATTCCATACTAACTTGAATATAGTCCAATGTAGAGTGATCCTTGAACCATTATCCTTTTTTCTTTGTTAATCTTCTAAAGTGCACTTATGACTACTTTAAGATGGAAAACACAAATGCTGACATATTCTTCTGAATGCTTCTATTCCATGCTAAAAGATCACATCTTACAGCTAATGATCCTTATTCAATTTTGTTCCCAAATCAGTGCTATTTAGGTCCATCACATCGCTTCTACCAGGCATTTTATGCAATGAATAGCAACCACTCTCATTGAAAGTTTGACTACAGAATAATAGTTTACCTACATTTATGGACAAGGTATTTGTTTAGGTGGCACACACTTCAAAGACATACTGGAGGACAATTTTTCTAATGCTTTAACTAACAGCATCTTTGTAGATTATTAAACAGTGCATGACGTGGATATTAGTTTTTCATCTGTTTTACAAAAGCCTGAATATTTTTTTCCCAGAAGGCTTTGTTTCTGGTGCAAAGCCATCCCAGTAAAAGCAGCTTGTGATTACTCCTTCCTTTGGATTGAAACTTAGGCCACATGATCAGGAGATTAAATTTCTCTTTTTTCCCAGGATTTAATTTATTTTGCCTTGTTCTCTCTTCATTTAAAATAGAAGGGTAAAACAAGCAGCGGAAATTCTGTATGTATTTTTTGTGGATAATTTTGTTTCCTAACTCACAAACACTTGGGTGGGTGTATCTTCCCAACAATTGTCCCTATTTTTTTAAATTCTTCACCACATATATGTTTCTTTACTTTCCAGAGGAGAATATCATCCTGAAGTTCAGATATTATTTTAAAACACAGCCCAACTTTTTGGTTTACCTGAAGGTTCAGAGTATGAGATGGCAGGTATCACCGAGACCTGGCTGGGCACGGAAGGGGGTGTACCCCTCGTGGACATCTGCCCGCCGGGTTTCCAGGTATTTCATCAGCCAAGGACCCGGGGTAGGGGCGGTGGGGTAGCGGTCATTATAAGGGAGAGCCTATGTCCGAGGGAGACCACTGTACCTCAGATAGACGGTGTGGAGTCCCTCCTTGTAAAATGGGGACAAGGGGTACAAGTGGGCCTGTTGATTATATACCTGGCCCCCTGCTATGTATCAACGGCCCTGCCTGAGCTGGCTGACGTAATAGCCGGGGTGGCGGTTGAGACCCCCAGACTTATAGTCATGGGGGATTTCAATCTGCCATCAGTGGGCGAAACGTTGGCGGCAGCTCAGGAGTTCTTGGCTTCCATGACGGCCTTGGACTTGACCCAATTAGTGCATGCCCCCACTCACACGGGAGGACACACACTGGATCTAATTTTTGTCTCTGGCCAGTGGCAGAATGATCTGGAAACAGGGGAGGTAGTCATTGAGCCCCTGTCATGGTCAGATCATTCACTCCTGAAGATGGACTTCCGG
>NW_015394937.1:3669-11211 GCF_001527695.2 Protobothrops mucrosquamatus
AAGCGGGATTGGCCTAGGGGAATTTTTAGTGGGGTTTTAAGAATAATTTTAAATTGACATAGGCCACATCAAATATTTCATTTTAATTAGGTTTTAAAGTGGGTGTTTTTATCTTTGTATCTGTTTTACTAGGCTGTCAGCCGCCCTGAGTCCGTAAGGAGAAGGGCGGGATAAAAATTTAAACAAACAAACAAACAAATAAATAAATAAATAAATAAATAAATAAAATTGTGTGAAATTATTATTAAACAGATTTCTCACTATATCTACAGTATAGGAAAGAACTACCATCAGTGAAGTAACTTGACTAAATGGCATAAATAAAGAGCAGTTCATTAACCTATGAGAGGGTTTCTGATGTAACTCCTAACACATATAATAACTCTGTGAACAATGCTATCACCATGATTTGGGGCATATAAACCCTACTTCCAGTAGTTTTGATCTCCATGGGCAAAGCTGTGTTGGAATTGCCAAGGTTTAAAATACACTGTATACTTTCGTTGTGTGAACTCTTAAAATTTCCTGAACCCATGGACCTGGAATATAGGAAAATGAAACTAACAACATGTTGATTACAGTGCCATTCCTGCCAAGTGAAAAGGGATAGAGCTGGCTATGTGAAGATTAAGATAATGATGGGGAACTTGCATCCACGTTTGACATGGAATAAGTACTTAATCAATAAACTGGAAGAATCTAATCCAGCAACATTATTTCTAGTCTGAATAAAAAAGGAAAACTGAGCAGGATCACTATAGTAATTTGGTAAATAACTGAACCTTATAAATGCAACACGTTGACTTTTAATATATTTCCAACAAACTCAAATATGTGCAGGAGTTCAGAATGTTATAAAATATTTTGTCTGGTGGCCTCTGGCAGACTTAATCATCTGGAAAATGAAAGCCACGTTATGCATCTTCATAATTGCTGTTTCTTTCAGGCACAAAAAAGAATGAAATGAACTGGCATCTGCTCTGGGGTTCAGATTACAAGTTTAGGATTTTGAAATGGATTCCATCTAAAATGTGATCGGTTATAACTCCTTTGAGAGTTCTAGTTACACCAATTTTTATTAAAAAAAAAATCCAGAGAAAATGGTTTATGTGACAAACAGTGGTTGGAAATTAAGCAGCTTGAGTTTGTTTGCCATTTCTAAGTGGAGACTTATAGTTTAAGACCATCTTATTAAATTTAAACCACCAAATTTTGAGAACCAATAAAGTTTTGCAATGTTTTTTTTTCCTGTTTCTTTATGAGACTGTCCTTTGGCTAAGAATTAAAATTCTGCTACATATTCCTAAGAATTCTGAATTCTTTCAATTGGGCAAAATCCTTGGTTTCTGTTGCATTATGGGAAAGTATCTTTCCAAATCCAAAGAAAGCACACAGAAAGCCTTTGTTTTTTAACTGTGCTAATCGCAAACAAGAAGAAAGAATGATAAATGAGCTTTTTTCATTTGTGCATGATGCTTGCCCAAAGGCATAATTGGCTTGTGCTTTGGCCTCTTCAGTGATATGTGCTGTACAGCAGTTTTCCTGGAGTCTATTGAATTAGCAGGTTATAAGAGACGCAATAAGTCAGTAAACAAATGGGTACATAGAGAAGAAGCTTCAAATGATTTGGCAACCATTTGGTGATCTGAGAAGATGCAGTATGTGAAAAGAGGAATAACACGAAATTTAAATCCAAATTTGTGCATCACCTTTGATGTTCAAAAACAAACTAAACGTTTCTAGTGGACATAGCACAAGAACCGTTGTGGCGCAGTGGTTAGAATGCAGTATTGCAAGCTAATTCTGTTCACTGTCAGGAGTTTGATCCTGACCAGTTCAAGGTTGACCCAGCTTTCCGTTTTTCCAAGGTTGGTAAATGAGGACCCAGATTGTTGGGGGCAATATCCTGACTCTGTAAACCTCTTAGAGAGGGCTGTAAAGTATTGTGGTATATAAGTCTAACTGCTGTTGCTATAGCTATTAGAACTGGAACTGATTTTTATTCAGCATTTCATCTACTCTAGCACATGGAACTTATAGTCTATAAGCAAAAGCACATGGATTGATTATCTGACATCAAATCACTGTCAATTTTTAGTGTCCACATAGATTTTATCCATGACCAATCTATCCCTAATCTGGTCCCTGAGCTTTTTCAATGGTGCACCCATTTACCACTATAAGTGAGACCATCCATCTAGCTGTTCTCCTTTATTTCCTTCCTCCTTTCCCAGATTAGAGTCTTCACCAGAGAGCTAAGTCTTTGCAATGTAGGGTAAACTAGATAGATTATTTGTGCCTCAAGCAAGAACTCTGAGTTGATTTGATGTTTGATGATCCATCAGTTTCTTTTCTTCTTGTATTGTAAGAGGTTGCTGGTCCAAAACTCAGTTTTGAGTTAATTTAATCCTGATAGTGACAAGAAGTATTATAAATTTTTAGATATCAGGGCAACTACTGTTCTAGTTGAAGAGGTATTGCTTTTTCTATGAAGCAGTAAAGGAATGGCTAAGGTTAACTTATAAGTAAGTAAAGCACTCTAGTCAAAACAGACAAGAACACTCAAGACAACAAAAGAAAAAAAAATTACTTTGAAAACACAGTAAAAAAAAAAAGGTTTGTGAGGAGAGGGAGATAAATGAAGGGTGGCTCTTTCCATTCCTGCCCTATAAAAGCAGCTGCTTTCCCAGTCAAATGAGGCAATATATCACGCAGATAAGGATTAGCTTATAATCTTAGGCATATCCACAAGGACAATACTAGTCTGTTTTGTCTGTAAGTCACAGATGCAGTCAAACCTCAGATTTACCCCAAGCATGCTTATGCTATTCTGTGTGAACTAGAATCTGTAGTCTAAACATTAAGTGGTCTTTCTTTGCTCTTAAAATCTCTATAGTGTGAGATGGGTGGCTATATAAATTACTTAAACCAACACACAATAAATGAATACATCCATTTATCCAGCAAGCCAGCTGTGGAAAATTGTATCATGCCTTTGAACCTATGAATCTTTTGATCCCTGTAGCAAATATAGTAGTGAGAGACAGGTAAGGGGAAAAAGTTTCAGGTGTTGCCCTCTGGTGTATCTCATCTGCCCTATTGTTAATTCAATCAGTGTCTGGGTGTAAGGGGCAAAAGAAACTTACTGTTTCTATCTTTCTGTCTTTCTGTCTATCTGTCTATCTGTCTATCTATCTATCTATCTATCTATCTATCTATCTATCTATCTATCTATCTATCTATCTATCTATCTATCTATCTATCTATTTCTCATCCTTCCCTTTCTTCAGAATGAAGGTTACAGTAGGTAGGCATGGTATTTTTCTTTCCCGCTGGATTTCTTGATAACAAGTAATAAGATTTTACCTCAGACATACTGACTATCTATTAGTATTTGCTGGGGTAAACATAGAAAATATTTTGCCTGCAACATGCTACATTAGGAATATATGTGTATGCTCACCTAATTTGATTAAATTATTCAGCATTCTTTCGTCAGTCTACTTTTGTTTGAGGACTTAGCCTCTCACAAGGTCTCCTGATGATTTCAAATCCAACACTAGAAAACTGTTGCCCACATCTCCACAACTAGGATGTACACACAGCTTACCCACATATTCTCAACTGCCAATTTTTTCAAGCTTTAACTTTGTTCTGCTTTATGCTAATGAAGTGTTACCCTTGTTGGTTAGTCCTTCCAACATGACTGGGAATTCAACTCATGCCTTGACAGAAATCTGCATATGGAGTAAAAATTGCCTTTACTTTGAAATTCTGTCCAATTGGGGCAGGTTTAATGTCCTTGTTAATGAATTAATAGGTGATGACTTAACCTAGGCACTGGGCCGTATTACTGCTTTCATAATAAAAGAAGGTTGAAAATGCCATACACTCTCTCTGCTGTTTGCCCCTCTTTGTGGCACTGATTCTCTTGTTTTTGCTAGCTAAGTAACCTGATTCAGCCAGATCCTGACAGTGATTGTATGGGTGTATCTTTCCATTGACGTCAAGTGTTCAACCGGCTTCTCATACCTTAACTTTACCACTCGTATTACTTCCACTTAATACTAGAGTAATATCTTTATAATTACTGTTATTATACAATACCATCATCACAGATGGCACCTTAGAGTTTCACAAGAACACAGAGCTTTGTTCCAAAGAACCGTACAGTCTGAATTATAGATTATGTATATATTAATGCCAAACTAAATTATATATTACATATTGAAATCAAATGGGATGTTAAAAACATTAACGCAAAGATGTTGCTCAACGACTGCCAGCAAAATTATAATTCAGCTCAAAGCCATTCTCTCTTTTCTCTCCCTCTCAGGCCAAAACATATCACCTTGGGAAAGAAGAATTTAGAGGAGACAGATTCTAAGAAGACACCTTGGAAAAATCTGTGGAAACATCTGTTTCTTTATTACCTTTGTCTTCCTATTCCTCAGTGTCATTTCTTGGGCTTTGTGGAAGGGAAGAAGAGGCAGCTTGTCAAAATGTTTGTAAGGTCCCTTCAGGCTTCCTGAATGGAAGATGGATTGGCACACTGCAGATTGAGAGGAAGAGAATTCTTCCTAGGAGTAAATTGGCTCAGTGAATAAATGTATAAAAGTTTTACTTCCTTGTGTTACCCTTGGCTTCTCCATATTTTTCACTTTGAATTACATGGCCACTTTTTTTTAAACATTCACAAGTCTCATATCATCCCAGTACTTTAATTTGTGCTGATCTGGTGAAAAATCAATCTCCTAGGTTGAGAATATTGAAGGCAAAAGGAGAAGGGGACGGCAGAGCATGAGATGGTTAGATAATGTTATGGACACAGTGAACACAAGCTCCAGGAGACAGGGGAGGACAGCAGAGCCTGGCATGCTCTGGGTCTATATGAGGTCATGAGTCGGGCATGACTTAGCAACTGAACAACAACAATAACAAAAGTTTCAGCATGGAACTACTACTACTACTACTACTACTTCTTCTTCTTCTTCTTCTTCTTCTTCTTCTTCTTCTTCTTCTTCTTCTTCTTCTTCTTCTTCTTCTTCTTCTTCTTCTTCTTCTTCTTCTTCTTTGTTCTTCTTCTTCTTCTTCTTCTTCTTCTTCTTCTTCTTCTTCTTCTTCTTCTTCTTCTTCTTCTTCTTCTTCTTCTTCTTCTTCTTCTTCTTCTTCTTCTTCTTCTTCTTCTTCTTCTTCTTCTTCTTCTTCTTCCTCTCTTTGACATTTGTTCCAAGAGTTAGGAATTTACTGACTAAATGAAACAATTACCTTTTAATTTCAGTATAAATGGAGTAGGGACAAGGAAGAGACAGAATAATCTTTGCCTTCAAATTGATCACTTAATTATTCATTAATCTAATTTTTATGAGTGCTTTTCTCATGAAAAAGTGACTCTTGGTGGCATAGAATAAAATTATAAAACAGATACAGAAAAAAAATTATTCAGAAAAAAAATTAAAAATGCAATTAAAGGATAAGAGGACAGCAGATCTCAACAACAATGGTTCCAACTCAGTACCATGGTGGTGTCAGGCCTAATGGCATAGGCAAGTTTTGATATAGTTCTGGAAAATCAAAGGGATGGAGCCAGTCTTACTTTGGGGGGAAAGGGTGTTCCATAAGGTGGGTGCCACAGCAGAGAAGGCCTCACCTTCTGGGTCCCACCAAATGTAGCTCCCTAGCAGATGGGAGCCATAGCATGGATCTTATGTGACATCACATAGCTTATGTGACACATATATATCCAAAACACTCTCTGTTAGGAAAGAGTAAATTGCCCAAGCCTTATCCCAAAAGAAGGATTCTATGCTTAATTTAGTACCTGAAGCAATCAGAGGGTTTCAGTTAAAATATAATCCCCAAGTTATAGTGCTATTTTGTTTTTTTCCCATATAATCCTGTTTGATTTCAATGTCCATTAATTTTAACAGAGACTGAGCAAGAAATATATTAACTTAGGGTGCAATGAAGATGAATTGTGAGGATTCAAATCCTCATTCTGTCTCCGTGATTTCTGGACTGTTTAAAAGATCCAGAGTAAATCTTGTTATGTACCTCTATAAAAAAAATATACCATGTCTATCCACCCCACCCTGTAAATGGTTAAAATAAAAATATTTTTAAGTGAACAAAATCTTTAAAAATTTTCTAGTCATGAAAATGTCATTGCTGTTCCTTCTTCAAAAGGTTACCAGTATATTTAATTTTACCCATGTCTTTGCTCTTTGGGAAATGATTTCCAGATAGTATTCTCATTTTTATGAAGTAGCTCTACTGTTTAGCTATAAAGTCAGCTTGCCAATTCAGTTAGTTTATTATAGCATTTCTTGATGCATCAGCTAAATGTTTGGGTTTAAAATAACTGTTGGTTTAAACCTAAATCAGAGGAATCAAAGAAAGTTTGCTCCTTTTTAAATTGAACAATTGGGGCCAGCCAATGCATCCTTCTGGATAGCCTTTGTTCTGCACAGAATGAGTGCAGGATCTTTCCAAATGATTCTTTCCCCACACCTACAATCAGTGCTTCCCAGGACAACTGAGTTAGAATTAATACATCAGTCCTAAGGATTGGTAGAAAATACTTTCCCCGTATGCAGAAATCTACATTGTTATTTACAAGTACCAGCCATTTTATTATGGGAATAATTTAGTCTTTGAGCTGATGGAAGAAATTCCTTAGGTCTTGAGTGGGTGAACACTACAGCTTCATTCCTATGATTATTCTATAGCTTCAGCTGCACCAGGGACTTCAAAAGCATTTCAGAATTAAAGTTCAAATAAACATTATTTTTACAGATGATAATAGTAAAAAAAACACAGACTGAAGGACAGTAATAAAAAAAATCTCATAATAAATGATATTCTGGGAAAGACTGTAAAATGTGGGGGGTTTTTTAACCAAGTTTTATTAGTAACTTAACTAAGATGTACACCTCTGATGTAATATTTATTTGTTTGTTTGCATATTAAAATATTTATATGGCCACACAAGTGAAACAATACAAGTTGGGTGGCATACTACAAACTAAAGAACAAACAAAGTGAAATAAACAATGCCAGCTAAAAAGAAAATACAAGAGTTAAATGGAGATCAAGGCCTCAGATCCTTATCCCCTTCTATAGAGAAATTCCAATCTTCTTGGTCAAATGGCCAAGGAATTTATACAATATTGGTAAGAAACTGCATTATTGTTAAGAATTTTTCATTAGATATTCTTCTGTTTCTAAATATATTATTTGACACCATGAGTTCCTCTAGAGAGTCAAATGGCTCCCACCAGATAGTTTTCAAAAGGACCTCAAAAACATGGATCTTCTCCCAAGTTTTGAGTTAGGATTATTGGAATCCTTTGCCAGGTATGTGATATGTTGTGTTGACTAGATCTTCCATCTGTTTTGTAAAAATAATACGGGTTACAGTAAATATTTGTCTATTTTTATGTGGTAAGATGATTAGAGTACATTGAAGTTAGATGGCATCTAAGTTGACATAGTGGATACACTTAATTACTCTTCATAGACATATGTGCCTAAAGAGTCACC
>NW_015394937.1:17041-18546 GCF_001527695.2 Protobothrops mucrosquamatus
CCCCAGGGGGAGGGCCTTCTCTGTGGGTGCCCCCACCCTCTGGAACGAACTACCCCCCGAGATCCGGACGATTCCGGATCTCCTACCTTTTCGCCGCGCCCTCAAGACATGGCTTTTTCAACAAGCGGGTCTGGCCTAGGGAGAATTTTTAAACAGGGACAATTCTTAATTTAATTTTAACTAATTATACAGCGAAAAATATTTGGTTTTTAACAGGTTTTTATGAGGGGATGATGTTTTAAGTGTTTTAATATGCTGTAAGCCGCCCTGAGTCCTATAGGGAGAAGGGCGGCATATAAATCCATGTTAAATAAATAAAAATTAAATAAATAAGACCAGACATGTTTTTTTTTACCCACAGGGATACAATACTTAGCTTCTCTGAGGTCTACAGTCCAGTCAAGATAGGTAATACAAAGTAAACCGTTAGTCATCACAAGCTCAACTTTTTGCTCCCTAAATGGAACATTTCTGAGCTAAATATTGTCAATGAACTCCACTAGGGTTTTTTTTATTTCCAAACAATCTTCCCTCCATTATTCAAGGTCAAAATCAGTGATACATACCACAATTTCACCTTATAGCATATTTCTGTCACTTGTATAGAAATACTGTTACACATTCCACCAATTTTTCCAACCCATACAATTAGAGTTAAGCTTCATACTTAATTAATTATTGCTGTTGAAATGGTATTGCTGGTGCTTTTTATCTCTGGGCAGGAATCCAACACTGCTGCAGTAATTCATTTCAGACTAATCTTTGAAGAGGAATGGTCCTGCCCAGGCTAATGTTCATGCCAGCAAGCTTTGACTGGATTATTTTTCTCTTAAAATTCTTAAGTATTCCTTAAAAGAATAGTAACATCTAACATTCTCCTCCAAATTTAACATATAAAGATGCTAGACCACTTTTTTTTATCATTCACTATGACTGCTCTCTGTTAAGTGGAATATGTTCCAGTTTATATGACCTTTGTATCAAGTAACCTATTTTCCTCAGAGAATTATTGGCAGATCTTAGTTCTGTGTAAAATACATTTTATACTTTAACTTTTACATAGTTTTACCAAAGAAGATAAATCACTCTCCATGCAAAAGTGCTTCCCATATACAACATACAACTTAGTCTATTATAAAGATTCAAGTGATTGGATTGTGGTTGTATAAATGAAATATGTAAGAAAGGTAACCTGAATATGTTCCCCTGTGGAATTGCTCTGTCAGATAACAATAGTAAAAGAACAAAGCACACTATTGAATTTCTGCAGAATTTTCAAACCATTGTCACAAAACTTTGCAGGGCCATGTAAAGCTATGCAAAATTGTAGCCTTTGCAACCAAATTCTTTAAAAGTTCCTCCAAAGGAAGAAAACTCAGTTCATTTTATATTGCTTTTGATTAAGAATGTCTATTTTTGTCTGGGAGCACAATTCCTCTTTCTGTCCTGCATGGAGAACATGGTTAGTGATACCTCTTCCCTTCTCTTCCCTTCCCTTTCATTCG
>NW_015394938.1:0-3486 GCF_001527695.2 Protobothrops mucrosquamatus
GTTGTAAGTCACTTTTTTCATGCCACCATAACTGAACAGTTGCTAAAGGAATGGTCATAAGTTAGGGACTACTTGTCATTTTCTAGAAAGAAAGGTCCTTGAATATTGGATCCTTTCTGTCACTGCACACAGATCTACCAAACTGGCATTCTAAATTCAAGTTCATGGTGTCATTATATTTGAGAGAGAAAAAATAATATGAATATTTGGGCATCTCATTAACTCATTTATTGGTTAAGCAACTGATAAACAGAAACTTAGTACAATTTAAATTTTTCAACTTTCACATTTGATATTTAAATCAACAATTTCAGACTATGATCCAGAGTAATAGTACTTAGGGCTAAAATCCAACTATTTTACCAGTAAAGTTTTGTTATGAAACACTGAGCAAAGTATTATTCTGTACTATTATTATTATATTTACTAGATTAAATGCTACTGTATAGTTAAAATTATATAATTATAGGTGAATTTAATATTAAAACAAATAGTTACCCCTTATGAACGTAGGTAGTAGCATTATCTTGCTCAAGATCAATACATTTATCATACATATCGTCAGCTTTGCCAAACTGCTGTTGGTCTGTTAATGCCTGCATGGAGACACAATAACAACATAGCTCATCCATGAATGAGTGTTTTACAACAGCCTAATAATAAATGAAATATTTTTATTATTAAATTTATATGCCACCCATCTCACTATCTAAAGCAACTCTGGCCATCTTACAATACAATAAAAACACAAATATACATATATTTAAAACATTAACATTAATAGGAATAAGATAAAATTAGGAATTAAGTACCCAAGAGGTATGGAGGTGGGATCTTACTCCACCAATCACCTCCAGCATAAAGTGACCCCACTGGTGTACCAGTCTAATCAGCAAAGCCAGGTTCTGAGGCCCTTCTGGAAGGCCAGGAGCTGGAGGCATATCTCCCTTCCAGTGGCAAGATGTCCTAAAAAGCGGGGAGTATCACAGAAAAGGCTCCTTTCCAAGACCCTGTGAGCTGGAATTCCTTGATTGACAGAGTCAGTAGCACACCCCTTCTGCCAGAATGAATGGGACAGGCCAATCCTATTCCTCAGGAAACAGAACTATACTATGAAGGGCTTTAAAGGTAATAACCAACACCTTGAATTGGACCAAGAAGCAAACCGGCAGCCAGTGCAGCTTGCATAACAGCAGTGTTACATGTGTCACTCTAGGGCCCTCTAGAACTGTCCGCATAGCTGCGTTCTGTAAAGTTGTAGCTTCCAAATACTCTTCAAGGGTAGCCCTATATAGAACGCAGTGGAGTACTCCAAACAAAAGATGATCAGGGTGGGAGGAACTGAGCACAGGACTCATTTTTCAGGAAAGGATGCAGGAAAGACTCTCCTACCCATGACTGCTCTTTGGGCAGGAGTCATTGAGTCTAGGAGAATCTCTAAGTTGTGCATGGGTCTGTCTGGGCAGCGCAACCCCATCCAGAACCAAAGTTGCTAAACTCCCAGATCCCTAAGCTCCTCACACCCGTAGCCACTCAGTGTTGGCGGAGTCCAGCTGAAGTCTGTTGTCCCCCATCCAGATCCCTTCAGCCTCTAGGGATTGCAAAAGGGCAATGATAGTAACACTTGGGTCACTCGGGACAGAGATATAATGTTGAGCATCATCAGCACCCTGATGATACTTCATCCTGTGATGTCGGATGATCTCACCCAGTGGCTTTATGAAGATATTAAAAAAGATCATATAGACTACTAAGTACTAAGCCCATCATAAAGGAGGAGCTGTGGGCTGGACCTGCTACGATTAGGACCAACCTTGGTAAAAGGAGCCAAAATCCCACTCTCATCTACAAATACGTTAAATTCTGTTTCTGACGCATAACCAGGTTTGAAACCCAATTGAAAGGGTTTCAGATAATCCATTTCATCCAGGGCCCCCTGAAACTGCCATGCTAGGTTCTCCTAATATAGTTCTTTAGTAATTAGCACTTGCATATATTTTGCATGATCTCCTACTCTGTTTTGCATGTAACATCTCTTACAAGAATATTTGGTACTGAACTGGTTCATGATAGCACATGAGATTTTTTAATAAGGAACTAAAGGAATTATGTACCTGGGCATACAATGCATAACCTTCAGCACACTTTGGAAATTTCTTAATAACATCCTCAAAACCTTTCATTGCTGCTTGTACTTGAGAAGTATTATTTCCAGTATAGGCTTGACGGTACTGCAAAGAAAAATAATTATTGAGTTAAAAAATAAAGCCTTAGTAGAAAGCCTACAAACTCACTCTCATGTATTTGTAAGTGTAACTTCTAAACTTGCTACAAGTGATGTTATTTTGCCAAGCTGCTTGTGAGATTACCTTACAATAAAGCCTAATAAACTTTCAAATACTCACCAAAGCAAAACATTTCTGTGCCTGTGCCAAAGCAGAATCTGGGCGCAAACGGATACATTCATCAAAATCTTCTACAGCTTCTTCTACACGGTCAAGCAAAATTTTTAGCTGAAAAAGACAAAAAAACTTCAGCATAATTCTATTAAATGAAAGTAAAATCACCACTGCAATACAGTTACCAGTAAAAACATACTGACTCAACCTGTATTACATGACTGAATTCTTCAGAACCCTAGCAGATGTTTATATGTAGCATCTTTTTAATGTCATTAATATTAAACTTGTACCTCTACCAGGATACTGACGAATGTAGGAATTATCACTTCAATATGCATAATTCAGTACACAGTTATAGAAGTTACCATTTAATATTTTCTGTCACGATTTTTCTTCTGGAGTTATTTATACAATGAAACATATTAAAGTGGAAGAATAATCTCTACCTGTCCTCTATGATGATAAACATCCGCATTCTGAGGATCAATATCAGCAGCCATATTAAAGTCTTGAGTAGAGAGTAAAGGCTGTTGCTGCTGCATATACATACTTCCTCGTTTGATGAGGGCATTAGCACGAAGCTGTTGAGAAGAATTAAAGCTATTATGCATTTCTTTTCCTAAATAAGATATTTCAGTTTTATTACAGAAGTATCTCTTTGACAGTTTCTTTTTACATTTGAAAACTTCTTTGCACAGGTAAAATGTTAAGCCTCTTCTTTAGGAGTTTTTCCTCCCTGTCACAAACTGGCTTGCGCACAATGCTGGAGAAACGTATGCCCATTATTTCCCCAAATAATACCATCTCTAATTCATAGAGCTTCTACACCCTCGATTGCTAGTATCCCGCCAATGAAAACTAATAGATACTCATTGGAATTAAAACACATAATAATAATAATAATAATAATAATAATAATAAATTTAATTTATATGCCGCCCTTCTCCCAGCGGGACTCAGGGCGGCGCACAACATATTTAAAACAAAACATAAATACATTCCCCCCCGATAAAACCGAATTAAATCAAATTTTAAAGTTGTGTCTCTGTCAAATTGTTAAAAGATAAACCCCAAATAAAATCCT
>NW_015394938.1:4512-11206 GCF_001527695.2 Protobothrops mucrosquamatus
GAGGTCCAAAAGAACAAGGACAGTGGAATACCCTCTGTCCCGGGCCCTCCAGAGATCATTAACCAACGCGACCAATGCCGTTTCCGTGCTGTGCCCGGGCCTGAAGCCCGACTGGTATGGGTCTAGATAGACAGTTTCATCCAGGTGCCGGGGGAATTGCTGTGCAACCACACTCTCAACAACCTTCGCCGTAAAGCGACATCACACATAGTCTAAACCAGTAACTACAGAAAGCATATCAGCAGTGGACTTAGACTGATATACTTTACTGCAGTCAAGGGTCATCAGCAGTTACAGGATCTCCAAGAAGAGGCAGCAAAAAAGGATGATACAGCAAACAGAATTATTTCCAGGCCAGGAAAAAAGTGACTGCAAGATTTTATCAAAAGCAACATTTGAGAAATGGAATGGTTGAAAGAACTGACTATTTGCTACAATAAATATTGAACAAGAAACACTACATTCTGAATTTTAGAGCAAAAAGTTAATCCTGTTATACTCTCATAACTCTCATAGGCAACTCTAGGGGCAAAGTGGAAACTAGAAAAAAAAAGTATTTTTCAGCCCACCGTAGAATATCTTCAATTGCTTGCCTAGGGCACGGGTCGGCAACCTGCGGCTCCGGAGCCACGTGTGGCTCTTTGAGCCTTCTCCTGCGGCTCCCAGCCTCCTCTGCAGAGACAGAGAGAGGCACTTGCGCTTCCCTGCTCTCTCTTTCTCTCTCTGTGTGTGTGTAAAAAAGAGAGTTGTTCTCCGATGAGCTGACAAGCTTATTGGGCGGGGCTCCTCCCTTTGCTGCGTCTCTGCAGGAAGCAGGAAGGGCCGGAGAGAGCCAGCCCAATAATGTGTGTCAGCTTGTTGCAGAACAGCCTGAAGCCAGCTTGCCAGTGAACAGAAGATTGGAGAGAGGGAGGGGAGAGAGAGAGGAAACAGAGAAAGAGAGAGGGAGAGAGGAAAGAGAGGGAGAGAGAGGGGGGAGAGAGAGAGAGAGAGGAAAGAGAAAGGGAGAGAGGGAGAAAAAGAGAGGAGAAAAAGAGAAAGGGAGAGAAAGAGAAAAAAGAGAGAAAGGGGGGAGAAAGAGATAAAAAGAAAAGAGAGGGAGAGAGAAGGAGTGAAAAAGGGAGAAGAGAGAGGGGAGGAAAGAGAGAGGAAAGAGAAAGAGAGGAAAGAGGGAGAGGGGAGAGAGAGAGAGAGAGAGAGAGAGAGAGAGAGAGAGAGAGAGAGAGAGAGAGAGAGAGAGAGAGAGAGAGAGAGAGAGAGAGAGAACTCATGCACAGCAGCCTCTATTTCTTTTAATTAAACTTTTCAATCAAGGTTCCTACCCCTTGTGCGCGCACGCACACAAGTTTTGCGGCTCCCAGTGTTTTTTTTCCTCTGGGAAACAGGTCCATGTGGCTCTTTCAGTGTTTAAAGTTGCAGACCCCTGGTTTAGGATTATCAGAATTACAGCACACTGTACAGGATTATCAGAATTATCAGCACACTTCTCATTGAGAGGGGAGGAATTTTTGCAAACTTCACATTTGCCCTAAACATTTGATCTCCCCTGAAAACCCCATGAAATAGAGCTGAGGATAATAAGAGAATAACAGAATCAGTTTTCTTCTTAAATGTCACTATCACCACTAAGAAATGTGTTGTGAAATCTATAAATGCTTACCTTTACATTTGCATCTTCCATAACAATAACCTGATTCAAGTCAGGTTTGGCAGCATTTGCATTACCAATAAGTAAATAGAATGTAGCTCTTAACAGCAAGGCTTCTGCCATATATTTTCCTTTAGCTTCAATTTCTTTAGTACACTCACTAATTATTTTGTCATAGTTTTCTTCCTCCATATATTTCTTTGCCTTTAAATAGCCACAGCTAAAAGAAATATGTAAAGCAGTTATTAATACGCAAGAGAAATGTTTCTGTAGTTCTAATCAAATCATATACAAGCTCTTTGTGAAAACCCACCAAATAAAATTCTCTTTATATATTTTGCAATAGTATTGGAATGGCCAGATTCTAGTAATTCCCAATGGATATATAAGACTATGCTGAACCAAGAAATTCTAAATATGTGCAAATATGTCTGTTTCTACAAACTTTCTATTTATTATTATTTTATTTATTTAAAATATTTAGATAGCCACCCATCTTCTAATCAACTCTGGGCAGCTCCTAATCAAAAGGATTGGGATTTGGTTAATTGGGTAGCTCCCAATTAAAAAGATTGTCATACATTTTACAGAGCCATATTCTTACCTTAAGCAAAACTAAGCAAGCTGAATTGCTTGTGCATTTGATAGTTTCTATAAAACTAGATTTCAAATATTCTGTCATTAACTTTAAAAACAAATTGTAAGTATTTGAACAATCATTCAAAATTATAAGAAAGTATTGTGTTTAGTCCATTTGTTTTACTACAGAAATCTCCTATAGCAGGAACAATCTGATGTATTTTGAATTCACAATTCTCATAAGTCCTAAAAAAGCCCTGGATTCACAATTCCCATAAATTATGGCCCCCAGTTGGTTTAAAACAACAAACCACACCTTCAAACCTCAGCTTTAATCATTGTTAAGGCCAACAGAGATTATGGTGATAGCAAATGTATTTATGATACAATGCAGATACAACTATCGGGAGCACTATGTCCATACCAGCATATTTAATCAGCAATAAAAAAAGGTATTTTACAGACCCAAAAGTGCTTTTTCAAAAGGCAACTGAACTTTTTTTCCCCTTGAAGACGTTTCGCTTCTCATCCACAAACTTCTTCAGTTGCCTTTTGAAAAAGCACCTTTGAGACAATCGTAATTTGGATGACTGAGAATCTCCAGAATCTCTTTATAGTCACTTCAAAATGAGTTGGGTGACAAATAAATTTAATAAAGAATTAAATAAAATATCAAATCAGACAAATGGACCATTGTTCTTAGTACTGTATATTCTGATACGAAAAGTCTAGCATTTCAGTTAGAAGTTTCTTGCTACAGACTATCAGCTACAGGTAGAGAGCCATGTGCTATAATAGTGAGTTCCAAATTATGCATGGAATTTTAACTGAAGTGAATGGCCAAAAATGTACAATCCTGCAAAATTTGTGAGGGTAAACTTAGGAATTCATTTCTTCATACCTGTTTTCTTTTACTTTCTATTCCATCCCAGACTCTTTCCCATTCCTGAATTTTGTCTTCCCCACTCCTAACTATCCTAGTATCTCCTTGATGTAACAGCAAACAGCATAGGAGTCCCCAACTCTTGGGCCGTGGCCAGTTCAGAACCGGGCCGCATGAGCAGTGGGTGCTTGCGTGTCTGCCACTCATACAAAACCATCCCCTTTCCCCCCCGCCAGGCCAAGCTGGAAAGGTTGAGGACCGCTAGCATAGAAGACTGTGTAACCTCTCGCTTCTCCCAATTCTATAGGTGCTTCTTGGTCTGGAACAGAGTGGGATTTCAACAGCCATCTCCTTTGGCATTGTCCAATCCGCTCCTCTCCTCTGAAAATCAATTATCCCCCACTGAATGACTTTTCAGAGTTCTGTTATTAAATCTGGCCACAGTAAGCTAAACATAAGCTGCCTCTCACAGTGAGTGAAAGCTCTTATTGTATATCTACATAACCTCATTTCTCTTTCAAAAAATACAATAAATGGCAGCAAAAATAATGTGTTATATTTATGTATCATTGCTTAACTGCTCGGTCACTTACTTTTCTTTTATTATGGAGGCCTCTCCTTCTTTATCTTTATCTTCATCAGATTTCTCTTCCCTTAGAAGAGGCTGAGATATAATGTCATCTGTGAAAGAGCTGAAGTAAGATTTGATAAACTGTGGTGAAGGCATCAAGGGTTCCCGGTTCTACAAAAAGGCAAACATAGATAGCTTGAAAAAGGCAAACCAACCAACACTATTAAAGAACTAAACTATCAGATTATGTTCAGAATTTAGCTGTAAATATAGCCAACAGGATACTTTTTTGATTTCTAAACAGCCTGAACCTTTCTTCCAATTATTAGCTTTTTCATCCTTTCTGATTTTCTCGCAGCCCAAGATTCCATTCCAGTTAAGAAAGTGTTAAAGAAGCCATTCTCAAGAATATTCATTCAATTGAAATGTTTCTGTCATTATTTATATCCCTGGTAAAAAGATCCTCTTTTTTGCAATATTGGTGTATTGACTTAACAGATATTTCTATGATGCACAAACTTTTAAAAACATGCATTGAGAGCTATTTCATTTAACAATGATCCTTTATATCCAAGATCCTACTAAAAATTACCTTAAGTTTACTTAAACAGAATAATAACATTCTTTTCAAGTAGTCCTTTTCCATTTCTCTTCCATTTGTCCCTGCTATTGTGGTAAGCTCCAAGTTTTGGTGCATTTTTCTTCCCCGCAAAGCTACATATTGATAGTTCTTGACTTACAACCATAACTGGAACCGGAATCTTGGTCAATGAACAAGATGCTCATTAAATGAGATGTCACATGATTGTTCAGCTGAACTACCGCAATCCCTACCCTACCCTACCCTACCCTACCCATTAAGCAGTCTCGTGGGTTGTTAAGAGAACAGAGTTCCAGATAAGGAGCAGGGGATGCTTTGGGAGTGAGGGATGGGGAGATTCTAGGAGGCTCTGTTCAAGAAATAAAAATCCTTCCTGTTGAAATCCAAGCACAATTTCCAGTCCCTGAGTGAAGTGCATTGTCTTGCCAGGCTTCTTTGTCCCACATAAGACCTCCGACAACCCTTACTTTACTGTGCTATCTCTCTGCTTAGATTTTCCCTCCTCTCGTCTCTGGGGGATGGCAGAAAGAGCTGCCTATCAAATAAGTTCAGTTCTCCTCCACACTCAGAAGTAAAATCCTCCAATGAGGTGCAGGAACGAAATTCAAATCTTCATGATTGGAGCTACATTTCTGCACCCTGCCGAAGTTCAGCACATAGCTCTTTAGTCAGCTCCCAGAGATGAGAGAGGGAATCCTCTTGGCTGGTAGGACTTTCCTTGCTGGCTTCCCCATTGACTTTTTTGAAGCCAGCAGAGAAATTCCAAATAACGATAGGATAAATATATATATAAAATGCAATATACTGTGACAGATGGGAGTGCTTTATGGGTTACCATAATTCTGGACCATTGTTAAATGAATGGTGTTAAACTGAAGACTACCTGTATAGACTAGAGAATTTCAAATTGACTTCTAGTGTGGTAATTTTAAGTGCTCTAGACTTTTGATTTATTTTAAATGAGAGACTTCTGTTGAAATGATACATGTATCTATGTGTATCTAATTTTATATATGTGGGATGCTTCTCATATACATACTTCTCATATTTACATGCATAAACTTGTGCCATGGCAATCAACTGTTTTTCATGCCTTCAAGCAGTAATTAGAGGTCAAATTTAAATATTTGATAGCTGCAAAACACATTCTAAAACCTGAGCGTCATTTTAGTGACTTATAGTACATAATCAAAACAAGATCTGTTAATAATATTCCAATTTGCTCATATGAATTCTATGACATTTCATTGATAACATTAATACTACTAAAAAAAGAATTGTATTTTGAATATTCTTGCAACTTTACCAGCACAGCTATATTCCTGTAACCGTTTAAGAAAGCTAATGCTTTATCATTTATTATAGACAACAAATCATACCTTATATTTCTCTTTGGCTTTTTCTTTCCCAAGAAGTTTAAGAACTTTATCAGCTAGCAACATACTTTGCTGATTTTGAAAGCCCTCTAAAATGCAAACTGCAGTAACATCTGGAAACATAAAAGAGAAATTTCTAATGAAATGCTACCTAGGGAACTCCTACCAAGTACATTTATATCCCACTAAACAATTAGCCTGATGTTAGAGATGACCAAGGCTGAGCCCAAGGGAAAGGTCAAATGTATCATTAGTCTCCAGTCCATTTGTGTCCACAAGAGATCTAAGCCCAGCTCACCTTGAATTCCATTGATTCTTACCTACCACCAATTTGCTTTGACCGTTAGTAGTTCAGATTCTTGTAGACAGCTTTAGCATACAATAAACCTATATATTCATTTGAACTGCCTGAACTCCTGATTTCCTGCGCCTGACACCTATACAAATTTTATTCCCAAATCACCCTCTCCAAATTCTCACATCATTGGGTGCTTGAAGAACAGACTTTTTATTTAATGTTTAAACAATCTTTCTGTTTAATAATGATAATGATACATGTACAGAATACTCACCTTCTAAACATTCTTTTTTGTTATCTAGTTTCTCATGTGCTTTTGCACGCCTAAAAAGTGCTTTCACATATCTGGGATTAAGTTCAACTGCCTTTGTGCAGTCCTGGGCCACTTCTTTCCATTTTTGCTATAGATACAAAAATAACTAATTAAAGAGAACCTATTTCCTCAAACAACAACAAAAGTAATACCACTGTAGATTTCTAATACTTGTAGCATAACTATTATACTGTTTTGTTTTAGCTTTCAATAGAAAAAATATATAGAATACAGCTGCTTAACTTACTCAAAACCTTTTAAAATATATATGCAAGTTATAAGTTATCAGAGAACACTTCCAATGAGAATCCAATGAGTGTTATTAAATTATGTATATTATACAGGTAATACTCAGTAATCATTCTTCAGTGACCATGGCATTGAACAAAGGGATTTCTGACTGGTCCCTGAGATTAGAGTAGTTG
>NW_015394939.1:0-5188 GCF_001527695.2 Protobothrops mucrosquamatus
CCAGGGACAAGGTGGGGAGGGGAGCCACTGTGTGAGTCAGATAACTTGGAAGATTTCCAGCTAAAAAGAAAGCAAAACTTAGCAAGAGGCGGCCCAGCTTAGCTGTGCAGTGAATTTTATCCAATTCTATATGAGAAGCTGTCTCAAGCAACCTCAGGTTTGATGGAATTGAGTAATGTTCCCTCTGTCCCAGCTGGCTGTAGGTGATGGGAGCTGTAGTCCAAGTCAAAGGTGCCAGCTTATGCTGCATCTGAAGGCTAGCTGTGCACATTGCCCTTAACTATGGCTTGTTCAATTGTGATTCATCCAACAAACCATCATGGGACTGGCTGGCTCAGCACATGAAGCCATAAACCAGAGTTTCAAAATCCTTCCAATGAGTTATCTTCAAGTTTAATTCAAACCAACCACAGTTTGACTTAATGCAGTTGATGGCTTAGTACGTGGCATATAAACAGTCAGCTCTGGTTTTAAAAATATTTAAATAGTTATTTAAATAAAGCTGGCTTGGTGCAATTCTGGGTGTATACAACATACTACCTTAAATGAAGTTCATTAGTTTGCAACTCAGTGTGTGAGATAAAGCTAAACTATGGTTTGTTAATGATGTGTTGCCATGTAAAATTCAAGTCCTTTCAACATTTTTTTAGCACAATGTTTTTAAAACTTGGCAACTTTGAGTTCTGTGGACTTCAACTCCCAGAATTCTCCCGGCCAGCAAACGAGCTAGGAGAATTCTGGGAATTGAAGTCCACACATCTTAAAGCCACCAAATTTGGGGAAAAAACAAAACACCAATTTTAGTATGACATGAGAACCATTCCATCAAGTGAAACCAAACTTTTTACTTTTTCCCTTCTTTCACCGCCTTTCTTTCATTAACACCTGGTATTAATATGGATTAGTAACTTGAAACTGTAGCTTTTAAAGATTTCTGCCTGGGTCATGAGGACTTTCAGCTAGCTGTATGCAGGCTGGAGAGACAATAACATCCAAGCAACAATCAAGACAATCTTGAGTAACTGCAGAGGAATAGGGAAATTCCCTGAAATAAAAGGGGACTTGAGTCATTCCAGCAGATTAGCCAAGGCCTGGTTGTTATTTTGACAGCTGTGAAAAATAAACTTAATTTGATAGTTAAGTAAAATACAAGCTGATAAAGCAAAACAACCGTTCTTCTACTTGCTTGTAAACACATTACTTGTGTGTCTGCTGGAATGGTCAAAAAGTCAAGATGACAGTCGCAATTGGGTGATTGAAGCGTACTGCTGCAGCCATTATTTTTACTTTTTTTTGACCAGGCCCTGTGGATATCTCTGCACAGTACAAAGATGCCTGGGTGACCTCATTCTGTCATGTTCTCGTGAAGCTGTTTTCCTCTCAGCCCCTGAAGGAGATAAATTAAAGCAGTGTTTCTCATCCTTTAAGATGGATGAACTTCAGTTCCCAAAATTCCCCCAGCCAGCCATCTTAATAATAATAATAAAGTTGGAAGGGACCTTGGAGGTCATCGAGTCCAACCCCTTGCTCAGGCAGAAAACCCTACACCATTTCGGACAAATAGCTGTCCAGTTTCTTCTTAAAAACTTCCAGTGTTGGAGCATTCACCGCTTCTGGAGGCAGGTTGTTCCACTGGTTAATTGTTCTGTCAGGAAGTTTCTCCTTAGTTCTAGGTTGCTTCTCTCCTTGATCAGTTTCCACCCATTGCTTCTTAAGAAACACTGCTTTTCACTAGACTAGACATAACTCAATTCCTGCAACTGTTCTTCATATGTTTTAGCCTCCGGCCCCCAAAGTAAATGTTGGTTTCAAGCAAAAAAAAAAATGTATATTGGAGCCCAGCTATTGGGACTTTGAATCCAGGTAGTAAGTACCTTTTTTCCATCGCAACTAATGATCACTAACTGACTGGTTGTAAGCTGAGAACTGCTTGTAATAGCAATAGCACTTAGACTTATATACTGCTTCACAGTGCTTTACAGCTCTCCCTAAGTGGGTTACAGAGTCAGCATCTTGCCCCCCCAACAATCTGGGTCCTCCTTTTACCGACATCGGAAAGATGGAAGGCTGAATCAACCTTGAGCTGATAAGAATCGAACTGCTGGCAGTCGGCAGAATTAGCCTGCAATACTGCATCCTAACCACTGCGCCACCACGGTTCTTATGGTAATGGCAAATTAGAGCAACTGCAGAGGGTTACTCAGATGGTAAGGGGTTAATGGTTTGTCATTTTGGATCAATGTTGATCAAACATCCAGTTGCAACATAGGAAAAGAGTTCCTGAAACTATTCCAAGTATCATGAAGGGCATCGCAGAAATGTCCGCTTCCTTGCATTGGTTGAAAGCTGAGGTGCTCAGTTCCCCAGATGTCCTTCTCCATGGGAGTACCTTTTAATAACTGCACGCCAGGCAGGAATTCAATAGAGGCAGCTTCCCTAGACAGAGTGGTAGCAAAGCTAAACTGAAACCCAGCTTTTCCAACTCGGACCCTCAATCTACGGGAAGGCTGAGTGACTGGGGAGCTAAGAAGGTATGCTTCAAAGGGGAATAACAGAATGATAGAGTTGGAAGGGACCTTGGAGGTCTTGTAGTTCCAACACCCTGTTCGGGCAGGAAGCACTATATAACATTTCAGACAAATGACTGTCCAATCTCTTCTTAAAAACTTCCAGTGTTGGAGCATTCACAACTTCTGGAGGCAGGTTGTTCCACTGATTAATTGTTCTGTCAGGAAGTTTCTCCTTAGTTCTAGGTTGCTTCTCTCCTTGATTAGTTTCCATCCGTTGCTTCTTGTCCTGCTTTCAGGCGCTTTGGAGAATAGCTTGACTCCCTCTTCTTTGTGGTAACCCCTGAGACATTGGAACTCTGCTATCATGTCACCCCAAGGTCTTTTTCCCCTCCATAAAAGTAGACATGCCCAATGTCAATTCCTGCAACCGTTCCTCATGTTTTATCCTCCAACCCTCTAATCATCTTTGTTGCTCTTTTTTGCACTCTTCACAGAGTCTCAATATCTTTTTTATAATATAAGCAGGTGGCCCTATACCATTTCAGACAAATGGTCATCCAATCTCTTCTTAGAAATCTCCTGCGTTAGAGTACCCACGACTTCTGGAGGCAAGTCATTCCAGTGATTAATTATTGTAACTGTCAGAAAATTCCTCCTTAGTTCTAGGTTGCTTCTCTCCTGGATCATCTTCTGTCTCCTAGTGCTTTGGAGCAGGGGTCCCCAAACCCCGGTCCGTGGATCAGTACCGGGTCGCGGTGTGCCAGCAACAGGGCCGCACAAACAAGCGAAGCTCCATCCGCGAGATGCAGGCAGCACACAAAATCACACCCCCTCCGGTCCGTGGAAAAACCTCTCCCCACGTAACGGGTCCCTGGTGCCCAAAAGGTTGGGGACCTCTGCTTTGGAGAATAGATTGAACACCCCTCCCCTCTTCTTTGTGGCAACCCCTTTTATATTGGAACGCTGCTGTCATGTCTCCCCTAGTCCTTCTCTTCATTAAACTAGACATACCCAATTCCAGCAAGCGTTCTCTATGGGTTTTACCACCACCAACCTGCAAACCCACCCTTTCTCCCCCTCCTCTCGTGATAAAAGGTCTCCCTCCCCAGCCAAGCTCCAAACACACACACACACACATCCGCCACTGCTCACTCCGGAACATCACTGGACATTGACCTGCAAATTTATTGACTGTCTGCACAACTCAGCCTCCCTCTGCTGGGAAACAGGCAGCCCACATGATTACTGGGAAATCCCTTCCCCTGAAGAAAACGAAAGTTACTCCTGGTTGGGAAAGTTTTGTGTCTGGCAGGGGGTGTGGAAATAGATGCGGGAGGGAGAAGATCTGGAAGCATTTAGCAGGGTGGCATGGGAAGGGGTGGAGGAGAAGAACAGGGGCAGCCCCATCTCTTTGGGGCAGCGTGGAGTAGTCTAGTCAGCAGGTGAGGAAAAGATGGATTAATCCTTCTCCTTCCATGCTTAATTAGCAGCTCATTAAGCCTGCAGTTGGAGATGATATTAATTAGCGCTGATTGGGAGACAGGAGTGGAACTCCTAATAAATCCCCCCTTCCTGTCTCTCTGTGGTTTTAATTAAGCGAAACAGCCTAGTAATTAGGAGACTAATTAGCGGAAGAAAAATGAGCCAGCGTGTCTTAGATTCTCATTGCTAAGCTGTTGTTAGACACGCTCTGTCATTCAAGCTATTCCCTCTTCCCTCCCCCCCTCTTTTTTATGCTTTCTGTGGCTTTCAGCCCTCAAAGTTGCATTTCAAAACAACTGTAATAATGGTGTTTCTGAGCATGAATAAAGTGGGCAGGATAATTTGTTACTCTCCCAGATCTATATATGATTCAGAACTGTCTCAAAAGGTATAGAAAACTAGGTGCAATTGGGGGGGGGGGCTTACAGATGTTGCTATATGGGAAGTCCCCAACTTACAACCATTCCGTTAGCAACCATGACCATTGCAGCATCTGCATAGTCATCTGATCAAAATTCGAACACTTGACAGCCAGCGTGGATTTACTAATTCTTCATGCCTCAGTGAAGACATTATAGGCTCCTGAAACTTGTAATGCGGTGTTTCTAAGCCTTGGCAGCTTATACCATGTGAGGACTTCAACTCCCAGAATTCCCCAGCCAAGTTTATGAACTTTCTTAATCTAGAACAGTGTTTCTCACACTTGGCCATTTTAACTCCACTACGCTTCAACTCCCAGAATTCCCCAGTCAGCATTACATACACAGACAACATGGTCACTCATTTGGGCCTAGCCTTGCTAAAAGAAGATGGTTCCCCTAAGCCAGTATTACTCAACTTCAGCAACTTTAAGATGTGTAGACTTCAAGTCCCAGAATCCCCCAGCCAGAGTAGGCTCAATTCATGCAGCCTGGGAATTCTGGGAGTCAAAGTCCACATATGTGAAAAGATACCAAGTTTGACAAACGTTGGTTCAGAACAGGGGTCATCAAACTTGGCCTTTTTATGACTTGTGGACTTCAACTCCCAGAATTCCTCAGCCAGGCACGCTGTCTGAGGAATTCTGGGAGTTGAAGTCCACAAGTCATAAAAGGGCCAAGTTTGAAGACCCCCTGGTCCAGAAGGTATTGTAGAACCTGTGGAGGCCACAACACTGGATGAGGCCTTAGCACCTGAGACAGCAGCCTCATCCATTC
>NW_015394939.1:9537-20743 GCF_001527695.2 Protobothrops mucrosquamatus
CATACATTTCAGAAATTAAAATAAATTAAAGGGGGGGAGGAGGGAGAGACACTAAGAAAAAAAATCCACACAATATTAATGTAAAATTAATTGAATCTTTAAACTTATTCTTAAATCCAGAGCAAAGAGAAACCTGGAATAACATGGAAACATGTTATGCTAAAAATGAGAAGAAGCATGCTCCTTCTCATTTTTAGAATATAAAGACCTTTCAAAACCTGACACAACATGTATTTTGCATCCATTCCTTAAGATCAGCATCTATCTTTCTTTTCATCACTGTAAAATAGTTCTCTTTGTCGAGCTTTGGATTTGATAAGGTCAAAGTTTCATAACGTGTCAAATTCCATATATGGGGAATAAAATCCAAGATCATGCTTACACCTTCGCCTACTACATTCCCCCCCCCAAGTCATTAAAGAGTCTGTTTGGGGTAGTGCTTAAGGCACCAGGCTAGAAAATGTGATACTCTGAGTTCTAATCCTGCCTGAGCATGAAGCCAGCTGGATGACGTTGGGCCAGTCCCTTTCTCCCAGCCCTAGGAAGCAGGCAAGGCAAGCCACTTCTGGAATCTTGCCAAGAAAACTGCAAGAAAAACGTGCCCAGGCAATTGCCCGGAGTTAACATTGATTTAAAGACATACACATTAAAAAGAAAAGACTACATTCACATCAGTTGCAGCTTGAAAGCAACTTGGACGTGCCAGAATCATATGAATCAAAAAACACTCAAATGTCTTACTCGTTTTTATTTATTTGGTTTTTTTTAAATCACATTTGTACATCGCCCATCTCACCTAAATGATCCCTTAACACACCTGCATGAGATCTCTAACATCCAATCTTTTTTCAAACATGTTTTGAAGAGCATCTATGGCAGTGGTGGCGAACCTATGGCACAGGTGCCAGAGGCGGCACTCAGAGCCCTCTCTGTGGGCACGTGCGCCGTCGCCCCAGTCCTAGGCCTTCAGCTGGGTTTTATAAAACCTTTTCACTTTAGGCCTCTGCTGCCATGTGCAAAAAAAAGAGGTTCAATCAATCAGTCAATTTCCACTTCTCGCGGGGGGAAAAAAAAAGATCTTGCAAAGTTGGAATTGATTGATTGAACTTTTTAGTCCCACCTGGTCTGCTGTTACCACTGCAGCCACGCCCACCCAATGGGCCACGCCCACCCAATGGGCCACACCCAGCCAATGGGCCACACCCACCCAGCACCCAATGATGCATAAGTGGGTTTTGGGTTGCAGTTTGGGCACTCGGTCTCTAAAAGGTTCGCCATCACTGATCTATGGAGATTCTCAGTCATGCAGGCCATGATTGTCCCAAAGATGCTTTTTTCAAAACGCAACTGAACTTTGTTCTTCCTTGAAGACGTTTCTCTTCTCCTTTAGTAACTGAAAAAGCTTCTTGGATGAGAAACAAAATGTCTTCAAGGAAAAACAAAGAGTGTTTGGTTGCCTTTGGAAAGAAAGCACTTTTGGGACATGTTTTGAAGAGCCCAGCAAACAAAATCTTCTTTTTCTGATGAATTAAGTTCATTCTCCCATGATACTGGCTGGGAATTTAAAATTCAACAGATTTGGAGAGTACCCAGTTAAAAAAAAGTGGAATACACCATCATTGTCTTGGTATCTCAGAAGAATAATTGGCAGACATGTTGGTAAATAAAGAAAATGAAGATGCCAAATTGTGGTTTGTCCAACTATAGTACATTGCACAAATGATAAATAGCTATCTCTCAACAATGCATGAAACTATGAATCACTTAAACCACAACAGCTGAATTCACATTACCCATTTAACCAGAATTGAACAAACTGCCTTGTGACCCAGCTGACGTTCAGAAGAGCCAATACTGAACTCTAACAAACAGTGGTTTTTCTAAGTATAAGGTAGCTTCCTGTTTGCCTATTACTTCTCTGAATACACATACAGTACCATACTTCCTCTAAAAGAAGTGGGGAGGATACTCACCTGATCCAAGCCTGGGCAGAGCCCCAAGGAGTCTAGTTAGCTTTCTGTTGTTATTCCTGAAAAAGTTCTCCAATATTAGCGGTCTGAAAAATCCATAGACAGGACAAATCTGTTGACTAGCCTTTTGGTTACTTAGTGTACAGGACTGCAAATCCAGAGAATGAATTAATTTCATAAGTAGGTGAAATCTCTTGTGTGAATATAATCACTGCATCATGAAACTGGGTTGGACAAACCAATTTTTCATGGCCAAGTGAAGCCATTATAGGCTCACGAATACTGTAATGCAGTATTTTTCAATCTGGGCAACTTTTAATTAGAATAGAACAGAACAGAACAGAACAGAACAGAATAGAATATGGAATAGAATAGAATAGAATAGAATAGAATAGAATAGAATAGAATAGAATAGAATAGAATATGGAATGGAATGGAATAGAATAGAATAGAATAGAATAGAATAGAATAGAATAGAATAGAATAGAATTCTTTATTGGCCAAGTGTGATTGGACACACAAGGTGCATAAGCTCACAGTGTACACATAAACAGCAAGTAGTGGGTTATGGATCATAAATCATAGTTATAATAATTAATCATAAGTTACAAACAATAATTGATAAATCATAAGAAACCAATAGGAGAAGATAGTAGGAAAGATGAAAAGATGAGAAAAGATGAAAAATGAGACAGGGCTGTTGGTATTCAGTGTTCAGCAGATTGATGGCACGGGGGGGGGGGGAAACTACTGTTGTGTCTAGTTGTTTTGGCATGCAATGCTCCATAGCGGCGTCCTGAGAGGAGAAGTTGAAACAGTTTATGTCTAGGATGTGAGGAGTCTGAAGATATTTTCTCTGCCCTTTTTCTGGTTCACACCAAGTATACAGATCCCCAATGGAAGGCAGGTTGATTGTGATTGTTTTTTCTGCTGAAGTCTGTACCTGTCCTGTTTGGATGCTGCGCCAAACCAGACAGCTATCGAGGTACAAATGACAGACTCAATCATTCCTCTGTAGAATGATATCAGCAGATCCTTGGGCGATCTGAGTTTTCTGAGTTGATGAGGGAAGAACATTCTTTGTTGTGCCTTTTTAATGTTAGGTGTCCACTTCAAGTCCTTGGAGATAATAGAACCTAGAAACGTGAAGATCTCTACTGTATGGACTTCAACTCCCAGAATTCCCCAGCCAGTGGGGTGGGAGAGGAGAATTCTGGGTGTTGAAGTCCACCCATCTTAAAAGTTGCCAAGCTTCAGAAACCCTGCCTAGTGGATGACTTTTACAATATTTGGAACTGGATAGAATAGGACACCCCACCACTAGATCTCTTGGTGACTTTTGCTATCATCAACTGGAATATCCTTTGGAGAAGCTTTTAAGGATTGGGGATCAGAGACATTTCCTACTTCAGTAGATGGTTCCAGCTTGTGGATGCTCTTGTTGTGGGATACCACAGGCTTTGCTCTTCCTGCTTAAATACGAAGCTTCTGGGAGAGGCCATCCAATAGTTAGAGGGGCATCATTATATTGCCTTCCGAGTACCAGCTGCAGAGGTCACCACATTCTTGTTCAACAGATGTTGAGGTTTGGATGGGATGAAAGATGCTAAAAGCTCTTTGTGCTTTGCTGTCCTCTGCTGGTTCCACTGTCATCTCTCAAACACGCAGCACTTCCCATAAAGTAGCAAGTCTGTGAATTGGGGTTCTCTCGGAGTCACAGGTGCCACTGATGTGCAGTGGTCCTCCTTAAAGCAGAAGGACTTGGCTACAAAGACTCACGTCCTTATTGTTGGTTGGTTAGATTTCTGCAATGTGCTCTACGTCAGCGGCCCCCAACCTTTTGGACACCAGGGACCGATTCCATGGACAGAGGTTTTTCCGTGGACCCGACGGGGCGTGGTTTAGCCTGCTGCCTGCATCCCGTGGATGGGGCTTCGCTTGTTTGTGTGGACCGGTTTCTGGCATGCCACGGACTGTTGTCGGTCCATGGACCAGGGTTCAGGGACCCCTGCTCTACATGGGACTGCCTTTGAAGACTACCCAGAAGTGCAGTTTGCCTATTGTGCAGGCTCTGTGTTGGCTGCTAATAGATTTCTGAGGGAAATTGAAATGGCTGCTTCAGGCCTAAGTCCAAAGATGGCATGGTGAGTCCCAATTGAGTCCAGTTCTTTATTTGCTTACGTCTAATAGACAAAATCTGGCCAGACTAAAAGTATAACCTAATAGATATACCCTGGGAGATTCTAGGCTGTGTCTACCCTGAACCTTTTCCTCCCTCCCTCAGCCAGTTGAGTCTCTTGCGCTGGGCCCCTCTCTGGAATGTGTTGCCTCCTCTCTGGGAAATTGCAGTGCTGTTGTCAATATTCCCCCCTCCCCCAATCTCTCTCTCAGTTGCACATTGCATCACAACTTTTGGCTTCCTGACAGTTAGAACAATTAACCAGTGGAACAACCTGCCTCCAGAAGTGGTGAATGCTCCAACACTGGAAGTTTTTAAGAAGAGACTGGACAGCCATTTGTCTGAAATGGTATAGGGTTTCCTGCCTGAGCAGGGGGTTGGACTAGATGACCTCCAAGGTCCCTTCCAACTTTATTATTATTATTATTATTATTATTATTATTATTATTATTATTATATTTCAGCCATCTGCCGGAAATGGTGTAGAGTCTCCTGTTTGAGCATGAGGTTGGACTAGTGGCGAACCTATGGCACGCGTGCCACAGGTGGCATGCAGAGCTCTCTCTGTGGGCATGTGTGCCATCGCCCCAGTCCTAGGCTTTCAGCTGGGTTTTATAAAACCTTTTCGCTTTAGGCCTCTGCTGCCGTGTGCAAATAATAATAATAAAAAAAAGGTTTAATCAATCAGTCAATTTCAACTTCTCAAGGGGGAAAAAAAAGATCTTGCAAAGTTGGAATTGATTGATTGAACTTTTTAGTCCCACCCAATCTGCCATTACCACTGCAGCCACACCCACCCAATGTGCCACGCCCACCCAATGGGCCACACCCACCCAATGGGCCAAGCCCACCCGGCACCCGATGATACATAAGTGGGTTTTGGGTTGCAGTTTAGGCACTCGGTCTCTAAAAGGTTCACCATGACTGGACTAGAAGGACCCTTCCAATTTCTATTCTATTTCCATTCCATTCTATATTCTATTCTATTCTATTCTATATTCCATTCCATTCCATTCCATTATCTTTTATTCCTTTCCATTCCATTCCATTATTTTTTATTCCTTTCCTTTCCTTTCCATCCATTCCATCCATCTTTTATTCCATTCCATTCCATTCTTTGCAGGAGCACTTGGCTCTCTTGGTACGGCTGTCCAAAAAATAAGCCAAAGTCTTCTGTAGACTTTATAGAAATTAAACCTTTGGCATCCATTAGTTCATATATTGTATCGACACTCTTCTTACATTACTGTTTAATTTAGTTGTACTAAGTTATTTGGGTTGAGTTGCATTTTTTATGATGTGGAATCTGCAGCTGAAGTGGAAGGAGCAGTTAAGAGACTGGCTAGCCTGGAATCTCTGAAAGGGAGGAAATGACATGAAGCAGACCCCCCCCCCCAAAAAAAACCCTTGGAGTCCTTATCTAGTTGTTCTGTAGTGAGTACAGTTAGTCTGTACACAGATTCCTGTACACAGGCGAGTAGCAATAAACATACCACTCTGATCAGCTCCGTGTTGTTCTGTTTCCTGCACCTGACAATTATTTTGTAAGCTTTTGCTGTTGTAAACTATCAGGAAACTTCAAATCTGAACGTCCAAATCCTTTGCCCTGACAAGTTTTTTGAATCCTACAAATTCCAATTCTATGAACGCTACATGTGCTAGAAAAAATAAAGGACCTAATAATAATAATAATAATAACAACAACAACAACAATAATAAAGTTGAAAGGGACCTTGGAGGTCATCTAGTCCAACCCCCTGCTCAGGCAGGAAACCTTATACCATTTCAGACAAATGGCTGTCTAGTCTCTTCTTAAAAACTTCCAGTGTTGGAGCATTCACAGCTTCTGGAGGCAGGTTGTTCCACTGGTTAATTGTTCTAACTGTCAAGAAGTTTCTCCTTAGTTCTAGGTTGCTTCTCTCCTTGATTAGTTTCCATCCATTGCTTCTTGTTCTGACTTCAGGCGCTTTGGAGAATAGCTTGACTCCCTCTTCTTTGGGGCAGCCCCTGAGATATTGGAACACTGCTATCATGTCCCCCCTCGACCTTCTCTTCATTAAACTAGACATATCCAATTCCAGCAGCCGTTCCTTATATGTTTTAGCCTCCAGTCCCCTGATCATCTTTGTTGCTCTTCTCTGTATCAATTGCCTACACTAATACAAAAATTATCCTAGACTCATCAACCAGTCTGAAGGCTGGCATTTGAATTTAACATCTGCTTGTGAAAACATGAAGATTTGAAACCTGACATTTTTTTTATGATAACGAAAACCATCATATTATAGAAGATTGTTAAATTTAATATCCAGTATTAAACGTTGTGGTTCTTTTACACTTGTATGGGATTGGGATATCCTATTTTAAACTATAAACTTGAGCTTCGTGAACTTCATTCATGCAGATTTTTTACATTTTATTTTGCTTGGGCAAATGTATATCTTTATAGCTGCTACGCTACTCTTACAAACTGGGTTTAGGGCAAACGCTAAGCATATGGTTTGCTTGGAATAGAAAAGAATATCTGCAGTTTAGGCTTGAACTATGAAGTCTTTGGTGCTATCTGAACTTGGTTGCTTGTTTGCAAACCTTGCATTACCCGGCTAGGTAACATCGTCAGGATGCTAACCAACTGGAATTCTTTGAGAGTTTTGGAAACAAGCTTCAAAACTACAGATGTTGCTTAGGTTCGTCTGGTTTGTAAACTATGATTGATACCCTTAGTGCTATGTACACTCACTCAACTGTAATTTACCAAGTAAACTATGATTAAGCCAAGTCCAGTTCAGTGCAATGTACAACCTCATAGTCCCTGGGCTGGCACATCTCATAAAGCCATAATGTATATATAGGTAGTCCTCAACCTACGCTCACAATTGAGCCCATAATTTCTGTTGCTAAGTGAGATGTTTAAGTGAGTTTTGCCTCATTTTACGATCTTTCTTACCACAGTTGTTAAGTGAGTCACTGCAGTTGATAAGTTGGTAACCTGGTTGTTAAGTGAATCTGGCTTCCCCACTGACTTTGCTTGTCAGAAGGTCACAAAAGGGGATCACATGATCCTGGGACACAGCAAAGGTCATAAGTATGAACCAGTTGCCAAGTGTCTGGATTTTGATCACATAATCATGGGGAAGCTTCATAACTGTGGAAAAACGGTCCTAAGTCACCTTTTTTCAGCGCAGGCCTTTAAGTGAACTGTTGTAAGTCGAGGACTACCTGTATTTCAGATATAAACAGATGCAAACCATGGTTTACATGGTTACTTTTATTTATTATTAAAAAAAATAGTATATGGGCCCCCATCTCACTGAATGGGACTTTGGGCGCAATGAAAACAATGTTCAAACGCTTAAAAAACTAACAAACAAATAAATAAAAACGAGACGGCGGCAGAAGAGCATCCCCCTCTAAACGCCGCGTACCGTACAAGCATCGCGCGGGCTCCCATTTTACGTACAAGTATGGCTTTGATTTAAAAACACAATTAAACAAACCGTAGCTTAGCGCGACAAGCCGCACCAAGTCCCCTCCAAGCCAAAGCCAGAGCGACTCTTTCGCAAACAGCAGATCCCAGTTGGGGAGGGTGGTTGGTGTTGGTGGCGTGTTTGTTTGTGTGGTTTGTAATGCGTGTCGATCTTTGGGATCTTCAGCGGGAAGGATCCGACCATCTGGCCATCCCCGAAAGATTCCCTTCCTAGATCGCGGCCCTTTAGCGGGAAGGGGCGAGCGCGCAGAGGTGATCCAACCCTGCGCTCCACGAGGGCGCAAAGGGCCCCGCGGCCCCTCCGCTTCCTTCCTTCCTTCCTTTCATTTGTGCGCTTCTCCGCCTCCGGGAGGAAGCCGGTCGGCTCTGGAGAGGAGGTGGAGAAGCGGCTCCGGGCGTTTTGCTTCTCCCAAGCCAGCGGAGGGCAGCAAATAGATAAAAGCACAGCCGCGCTTCTCCGTCTGGGCGCACCAAGAGCAGGGGAGGAGGCGTCGGAGGAGGAGGAAGAGGAGGAGGAGGAGAAAGGGGGGGGCGAAAGGGAGAAGCTGAGCTCCTCTCCTCCTTTTTCCTTCTCTTCTCTTCTCTTCTCTTCCCTCCCCCTTCCCAGCTCCTCCTCCTCCTCCCTCCCCCTCCCCCAGCCCTTGTGCGGGAGTCCATTTTCCAGTCCCAAAGTCTCCAAGGAAGGGGCCGTGGGAGCGCACCGCCAAGATGGACTAGCGCGCCAGCCTTTCTTCCCCCAGCGTCGGCCTTGTGTCGCGGGCGGCCAAAGCCGGAGCGTCCTCCCTCCCGCCCGTCCGTCCGTCCTCCCGCTGGGGCTCGCCCGCCTGCCCGCCAGCCAGCCGGCTCGCTTCCTTGCTCGCTCGCGGCTCGGCGTGGACGCGCGCGGGGGGATCCCTTCGCCGAGCATGGATGATCCAAGCAGGCTGATCCAAGTGCGGGGGGCGGTGGGGATCCCGGGGCACCCCCCCGTCCAGGGGGTCCAAGCCATGACCCCCCACGCTCTCCACGAGCCCCCTTCGGATAACGGAGAGCCCCGGAAGCAAGATATCGGCGACATCCTCCAGCAGATCATGACCATCACCGACCAGAGCCTGGACGAAGCGCAAGCAAAGTTGGTTCGCCTTCTCGAGTCCTGGACGGCCGGGGCGAAGGGGAGGGGGGGGGGAGGCTGGAAAGTTGGGCCGGGAGGGCTCCCTTTGTGTGGGCGTGCGGTAGAGGGGTGCAAACTCTTGGCAAAGCCTCGCGGAGTTGTCCAAACTGGGATCTGGAAGGCCCTGCGGTGGATTTGCAGGCTTGCTCCCCCAGCGCTCGCCTTCCCCGCGAGTTTTTTTTTTTTTGTGTGTGTGTGTGCCTTGAGTGGCTGGTTGGAAAGGAGCGCCGGGTGGAGACTTGGAAAGCCAGGAATGGGATGGGATTCCCGACCCAGGGATTTTTAGGGGGTGCTCCGAAACAACCTGGCCTTGATCAGCTCCTTGGAAGCCAAATTTGCCTTTGGGGCAGAAAGTAGAAATTCGGAGTTCTGGAGAAGGGGGGGTATTCTTTAAAAGGGGGGGAGGGGGGAAGAAAAGTGGGCTTTGCAAAGAAAGGGGTCGCTTTGGGGGAACTTGGTGGGGAGAGTTTCGTCCGAGGCTTGGAAATACAGAGCAAGTTTGATTTGTATTTATTGTTGGGAAGAGGTGAGAGTTGTGGTAGGGAGGCATAAAAAAAAACTTGATTAACAAGCAAGCAGGCTGGGTTCTTGGGGCCTGCTGGATCCGGCATTTAGGATAAAAAGAGGAAATAATAGGGAACTGGATCCAGAGATGCTTTGTGGGCTTTACATGTAATCTACATGGGTGAAGTGATTTGCAGTCGAAAATATGAACCCAAAAGCAGCTGTTGGCTTGAGGAAACTGTAAAATAGGATTTAGGTACAGATGTAAAAAATCACTGGATTTGTCTTAAGCAGTGAGAGAAATAAATAGGGATTAAACCCTTCGTGCTTAAGATCTAAGAACTGATTAGAGAAAAATTATGGGGTTCTCCCCCCAAATTAACAACCAGATTCACACTTTTTTTTTTTTGCTTCTTGAGTTTCCACTCAATTTTCTTACTACACATCTTGTGCCTATGTCCCATTCTCCCCTTCTGATGGAGAATTATAGTTTCTCTGTTATACTTTCATATTACCAATATATTAATATTTTTTTTACATGTGTACCTTCTGATCTGGACTGCAACGCTGGCCTGGTGTTGAGGTGGCAACTTCTGAATTTTTAACTTCTGGTGGACTTGGCTTGCAGGGGTTTTCTTTAAAACTAGTTTATTTCCTGGCAGTCTTTAAAGGGCCATTGTTTCGTGTGATCCCGTTTGCCAGGCATGGCTTCTGAGATGTGTTTTGAAGCTCTGTTGTGTGTGAAGAGCTTTGTAGTACATTAGTTTGCTTCAGAAGATGGATTTCAGTTCCTGGAAGGTGTTTGTTTTTCAGTTAGGATTGTTGCTATGAGTGGAGAGTACTCGGGCTATGCTACTTAACCCTTGTGAGGTGCCAGCCGAAAAAGAAAGAATATAGTATATTTGGATAGTGCCTCAAGGGTGTATTTTACTAAGACTTGCGGCTTTGTTTCTATTAAAGCTGATACGAATTCTAGTGGACTGAGTAGCAGGCTCTGTACATGAAGATTTTTTATGTTGAATTGCTGGGCACTAGACTCTAAAGAGAAAAGAGGTTCTTGGTGTAGATTTTAGTTTGGATTGCAAAAGTTGTGTTTTAGTGTGGAAGATTAGTAATTTCAAGTGCGATTACACTCCATTTTGCAGATAATAAGTGATTAGCCATTTGCGGTTTTGCTTAACGATATATGCATCGATGTTATCTAAGATTCAGGTCTTTGTTCTCTTTCTAGATGGTTTTAATTTGCAAAAAAACCCACCCCATTACAATACTTTGTGTATTGGGTTACTCTTTAGAACTGAGGTGAATTGTGCATCCAAAATGGAGAATCCTATTTCACCAAGGGCCCTTTTGTATCGGAAAGTAGAGTATTTGCATTTAAAATATATATATATACTGAATTAAATCAGGCAGAAAAAAATGGATAAAAGCTCAACAACAACGCAGTCTTAGGATTTTACTGCTCCTCTATATGGTCCTGACAGGAAATGTGTATATAGTTCATTATTTTGTGGCTATCAAAAAGTTCTTGATGAAAGAAAAAGTTTTCCCATTTCACTGCCCGTGGAACGTACCCCATCATTTGGATAAACCGTTCCATAATGGAAGGAAATGCACGGTTTTTTTAATTGCTGGGGAAATCCGGATGTGGGAATTACATTGGGAATTGCTGGGGGGGGGGAACTCTGCTAGACGTGGAGACGGATTAATTCAGCCGAGCGAGGCCTATGAGCGATGGTGGACACAAGCGTAGATTCTCCCTTTTCTTGAAACCTTCAGCTCTTTCCAAACGACAGAAAACGAACCAAATGGCTTTATCTGCTCTTTCTCTTCCACTGTTTCAACTGCAGGAAGCACACGCTGAATTGTCACCGCATGAAGCCGGCTCTCTTCACTGTCCTCTGCGAAATCAAAGA
>NW_015394940.1:0-11205 GCF_001527695.2 Protobothrops mucrosquamatus
TATTTCTGTACTCTGGTATGACTAGTTTCTATAATGTATAAATGCACGTATTCAACAAATGTCTAGCAGAATAAATTTTGTATGGAGATGGTTGGATGGATGGTGAGGGAAAAATATATCAAGGATACAACTAACATAATTAAAGAACATGTATATTCAGTTAAACATGTCACATACAGCCAAAATTTTACAGATAATTCTTGACTGTTTAATGACAGTTTGAAGTTACAACAGCACTGAATAAAGCGACTGGCGATGGTTAGTAGGCTGGCTTGGTCACTCAACAGCGAGATACTGGTGAAGCGGGCACAGCAGCACCTGCATTTTCTGCGTCACATGAGAAAAGTACATCTTCTTTCCCCTATCCTTACCACTTTCTATAGAGCGACAATCAAGAGCATCCTTGATACAGCATCACAGGGTGCTTTGGAAGCATCACTGCTTCAGACAGGAAGGCAGTGCAGAGTGGTGAGGATGGCAGAAAATATTGGCAGTTCACTCCCTTCTATCTAGGACAGGAGTGTCAAACTGCCAGCCCTCAGGCCGGATGCATCATAGCAAAACCGCGCCCACCCCATTGTCGGCAATGGAAAAAAAGTTGTGATACGTCATGACAGGTCACGTGATGTTGTAAGTTTGACACCCCTGATGTAGGGCATAGTATATAAGCGATGCTTGAGCAAGGACTGTAGGATTGTCTGTGACACTATACACCCTCTTCACAACCTGTTTTCCTTGTTACCTTCTGGGAGGAGGCTGTGGTATCGGAAGCAGAACATCCAGATTCAGTCAGTTTTGATCCATACAGTATTAACCTTGTAAACTCTCAAGCTTCCTCTTTCCGATATGTATTCAGGATAGACAGTGATTAATATTTATATGTATTTATATGTAAGGGTGTAAGTATATACATTTGTTGTATATAGCATGTTTACGTGTGTTGTGTATGTGTACACTTTTGAGAGCAACAGAATTTCATTTTTAATGTGTGCCAGTGTGCCCACAGTAAAAAATGACAATAAAGGTTATCTTATCTACAATTAGTCCTCGTACTTACAACTGTCACAGCATCCCTGTGGTCATGTGACTATGGTTTGGGCACTTAGCAATTGGCATGTATTTATTGGTTGCAGCATCCTGGAATCGCATAATTACCATTTGCTACCTTTCCAGCTGGCTTCAAAGCAGTCAATGAGGAAAGCTTGATTCACTTAATGACCACGGCAAAAATGGTCATAAAATTGTTCGTGGTCACGTGATGACTCATTTAATGACTGTATCGCTTAGCAATGGAAGTTCCAGTGCCAATTGTGATTGTAAGGCATGACTACCAGTAACTGCACGAACTGCTATAAAGGGCACTATTCTTTTGTAAATACAGCGTAGTGATTCAATAGTGGGGAGAAAACACAACTATCTATGGAAGAGAGAATGGAACCAAGTGTACTGAAAGAGGAATACTGCATCCAGTTTTGGTCACCACAATGTAAAAAAGATGTTGAAACTCTAGAAAGAGTGCAGAGAAGAGCAACAAAGATGATTAGGGGACTGGAGGCTAAAATATATAAGGAACGGTTGCTGGAATTGGGTATGTCTAGTTTAACGAAGAGAAGGGCGAGGGGGGACATGATAGCAGTGTTCCAATATCTCAGGGCTCAAGATATTGGAGTCAGGGGAGTCAAGCTATTCTCGAAGGCGCCTGAAGGCAGGACAAGAAGCAACAGATGGAAACTAATCAAGGAGAGAAGCAACCTAGAACTAAGGAGAAACTTCCTGACAATTAACCAGTGGAATAACCTGCCTCCAGAAGTGGTGAATGCTCCAAAATTAAAAGTTTTTAAGAAGAGGCTGGACAGCCATTTGTCCGAAATGGTATAGCGTTTCCTGCCTGAGCAGGGGGTTGGACTAGATGACCTCCAAGGTACCTTCCAACATCATCATCATCATCATCATTATGGCCTTTTTATCTGGAACACTGAAGATAATATAATGTCAAGAACTTGTATCAGATAGTAATTCTCTGCTGCAGGTCTCTCATATTTTCTATAATATAAATTATAATTATGAATTTATAAAGCAGTCAAAAATTTAAAAAACACCCTCTTGTTCCTATTCAAAGCTAGAAATTTCTTATATCAGCTTCCCCCAACCCAATGCCTTCTACATCTGTTACTTCAACTCAGAGTTTCTAATTTGCATTTCTTTGGATGAATTATATTTGTGAAAGAAGACTACAGTTCAAACCAATGTTTAAAAGCATACTGACAAGAGTCTAATATAATTAGGGCCAAATAACAAAGGTAAGTGAATCTCTCTCCCTCCATTCTGAGAAGCCAGGCTACTGCTATTAACTTAGATTCAGAGTTTATCATTCTATCAGGCAGCAACAAAGTTGTGAATCTGACTAAATTTCAGCAAAATTAAATGGACCAAAGAATGGGCATTTATAAAATCCTACTGTATTCCAAAGCAGTAATTGCCAGAGTGCTCTGCTTTTCTGAATCCACTTAACTACTCTGATTACTGCAGCATTACAACTACGCTAAGACTATTTAATACAGCGGTTCCCAACTTTTTCTATGCCCCGGACCTCTAGAACGCTTCTGATATATTCTCGCACCAATTACAAAAGTTCAAAATAATGGCAACAAATTATGCACATACACCATAATTTTGAAACTTCTAAACCCAAGTTTTCGCACCCTCTGGAATATTGTCTCGCACCCCCCGGTTGAAAACCCCTGGTTTAGTACACTCCCTGCTAAATCCCAAACTTCAGAAAAAAGTTTATACAAGTCACATTAACTTCAGTACATAATAAAAGGAATTAGGGCTGCAAAGAATGTATAAGTGAGGTTTATTCTTTCTACAGAAACTCCGTAGAACAGAAGATTAAATACAGTATAACTTAAAAAATGCTCAATGATACTTCTGAAGTATTGAAGTTTCACTAGTAATTTATTGATCCAATAACATCAAACAAAGTCAGCCTATGGGAAAAATTCTGTTGATGTGACTACAAAATTTATAACACTTTAGCTTTTACATGTTCATTCTTCAATTTCACCAGGCTTGCGAATATCATCTATCTTCAGAATCATTCTAACCATCTGAGTGGCAAGGGAGATCTGCTGCTTTTTGCCAAGTAAAGTTTCTATAACATTTTGCTCCTTCATATCTGTCAAAAGAGAAAATTTAAATGCATTGAGTTCATTAAAAATTGCAATGACTTTATTCTAAAACAATGCAAAATAAAACAAAATATAACATTCAAATCCCACCTACCACCTATTTACTTGTGGTTCTTATATTACATTTTTGCCATTATATTCAAGCAGAGCTTATGGAAATCATAGTTGATAAGCCACCATTTCTGTATAATAATTACCAGTCGTATTTGCCAAATGCAGTAGACTCAATTTGCAGACTTCTGAAACATTTATTAAACCAGTACCTATTAGTTATCAGTTTGAATTTATCCAAAGGCAAGTCTATATGACAGAATATTTTCCCTGCTTATTACTGGTCCTAAAGGGATCTAACTAAATGGTTTTTTTTATCTAGAGGGAATAGTAAGACTATAGTTTATTTATCACAACATAAAGACACACAGGCAGTCCTGAACTTACAATCATTCATTTAGTGACCGTTTGAAGTTACATCAGCACTGAAAAAAGTGACTTATAACTGTTTTTCATACTTAGGACCATTGGAGCAGCCCCATGGTCACATGATCAAAACTCAGCACTTTGCAACTGGCATGTTATTTATGACACACTGTCCCAAGGTTATGTGATCACCATTTTTAACCTTCCGACAAGCAAAGTCAATGGGGAAGCCATATTTGCTTAACAAAAATATGATTTGCTTAACAACTGTGACATTTTTTTTTAAAAGGGACAAAACTCACTTAGCAACTGCCTTGCTTAGCAGCAGCAATTTTGGGCTCAATTGTAACCGTAAGTCAAGGACTACTTGTATATAAATTCATATTAAAGCTATTGTTAATGTTGATTGAGGCTTGTCGTGGAAAAAACCCAATGAAAGAAACACAAGACAGCAGCACAAAACAATAATTCTTACTTTAAGATTCAGAGGTTTATTTTGCTAATAATTTGGAACATAGCAAGCATAATAACACAACATCACTTACATTAATAACCCATTGCAATGAGGTCCACTGACATAGCAATTCCAAAGGACAGCTATAGGCCAATGGCCCCGAGCTGATCTTGAGCTATGACTTTTATACCTTTATTCCAACGACCACCCACTGATGGTCATTATCTTGCAAAATCAGTTCCTTGTTCTTATTTGCTGACGAGCAGTTTCCACATACACCCGTGTACATCTGAAACCTTCATCCATCTGTTCCTTTCAGTTCCTCATTTCCCACGGTTACAATACTCGTGTTCTAAATATACATATAAAACTATCTACTTTGCCATTTCATATTGCGCACATTGCAACAGCTTAGCAAATTACAAATAATTCGTCTGTATTATGAAACTGCTTCAGTTAAAGCTTTTAAATCATCAATGTGGGGCCTATCTGATTTGATCCAGGCCTTATTTTACTCTATGAGTGGTGGGCTATATTTTCATCTCCCACAGGCTTAAATAAGAACAATGCCAACCCATCTAGAAAAATTAGTTCTTACCATTTGTTCCTTTACGTAAGCAATCAATACCCAGAGCAGGGTTGTTTTCTGTCACTTGTCGAGCTCGTACTGCAGTCATTGTTTGAATGGGATTCATGCCACTATTCTCAGAAAGTGCAAATGGAATGACTTCTAAGGCATCAGCAAAAGCCCTCATGGCATACTGCTCCAGGGACGGGCACTAAAATCAAGTTAGCAGATTTAGAATAAACAATTAAATCATAAACCATCAGTTGAAACATCTTGATGCATTATTGTCTGAAAAGGTAGAGATGCACCAGTTCTATGCTAGAATTATTCTCTTCAACTTTAAACACTATTATAATCCAAGAGATTTATTTTGATTAAATTACCAAGGAAGTTAATTTCATTCCGATGATCAACAGCAAACTATATTGCTCTTAATAAAGACTATCCAGGGATAATTATTAATACCCCAAATCAAAGTACCCTATAACTTTTTTTTTTGGCATTGCAGGGTTTATTTTTATCAATGGGTCGAAAGACATGGACATCTAGAGATTAAATTACATTTAAGAATTTCTTTTGAAAATTGTTACTAATAAATGATGCTTTAATCAGAAAGAAACATTTTTAATCATCTGAATATTCTTGTTTTATCAGCCCAGGAAACAATCCATTCCCTCAACCTAGGAGCACATAACTATTCCAACTACACATATGCTGATAGAAAAATGTTTATAGGTGCTCCCTCAAAAACATTAGCTTTAAGTAAAATTAAATCTGCAGCATAGTATTTCAGTCTCTGTAGTTCCAGAACTGCAAATAAAAATATTTAATGTATAAAATGATTTTACCTTATCTGCAGCTTCACTAACAGCCAGTGCACAAGAGATCTCAGAAGCACCTCCTCCATAAACAATACGGTTATCTCGAACAAGATTCCTGATTACACACAATGCATCATGAAGAGACCGTTTGGCTTCTTCAATTATCTTTGATTATAGGAAACAAACACAAACATATAAGATGATGAAGTTCTTTACCTATTACTTTAGTCTCCCTCTAGCTGCATATATCCTAATAAATATCTTTTAAGCTAACGAACGTACTATTTACCTGAGCACTGTAATCCAAAAATCCAAACTAAACTCTGTGGAACTCGTACATTCACAGAGAAATACAGGTAGTCCTCAACTTACCACCAACATACAACTGCATTAAATGAAGTTTGAAGTTACGACAGCACTGAAAAAAGTGACTTATGACCGATCCTTGCACTTATAATCATCATAGCACTCCTGCAGTACCATGATCACTGTATGATTCATTTAATGTCCATGGCAAAAAAGTCATAAAATCAGGCATAACTCAATGACTGCATTGCTTAGCTAAATTGACTGCTTTGATTAAAGAAAAAAAAAGTACTTTTGTTTCTACTTGGAAACCGATTCTGGACTTTGTGTTTGAGGTGGGGAAAAATGAAACGTTGACTTTGTGTTTTTACTGACTAGATAGATTTGTTATTATAGAAATGGCTAGTTTATACTATTATGTAAAAGTGAAAAGTTGATGTCTGATGTTACTGTTTTATTCTATTGCACTAGAGGGAGATGAATACCAACACCTTTTTTTTCTTTTCTCCACTTCTCTTTTCCCCTTTCTACCTACTATTTGCTTTTGTATTTTATATTATAAACTAATAAAAACTGTAACCATCATCGACTGCATTGCTTAGCGACCAAAGTTGCAGTCACAATTGTGGTTTAAATTGAAGATTACCTATATTTCAGCAATGCACATAAACATTTTTCAAATTATTTCTGTCTGGATCAAAAGCAGAACACAAAAAAATTCAATTTACACAAAGAGAGATGTGACCCTGCTCTCAAGCAATTATGTCTAGACCAAAATCCCTGTATCTGTAAGAGAAAGAGCTTGGGAATACTGCTATACAGCTTAGATCCCTCTGCTAATGCGCAGCTGAAAAACCTTTCTGGCCAACATCTGTTCTTTTCTTTATTTGCCCTGCTCAGAAGGACACAGAGCGACAAAATGTGCCCATCCAACCCTGTGGAGTTTAAGCCACCTATTTAGTTTTTTAAACAGCAAATTGGTCTTATTTTTTAAGGGCATGTATAAAGCATGTTAAAAGAGTAGCAAAATATGTAAAATAAAACCTCCAATGCAATCCTTTGAGAATTTTGCATTTATTAATAATTAACCACCTGAAAGACAGCCTATTATTTAGTATAACCCAGCCCTGAAATAGTGCCCCTCCATAAACCTTACTTGAACTTACCATTTTATTTCCACCTCTAATGAAGATAGTCACTGCTCTGGAATTCTGGCATTGTTCAATCACAAGCATTTTGTCTTTTGTTGTTCCAAATGAGATTTCTCTAACTATACCAGCAAATCCTAATTTTTCAGGCGTCAGCTCACAGAAACGAGGAACAATGCGTCCTCCAGTTGCAATGGCAATCAACTGAAGAAGAAAAAAAAAGACAGACTCGTAAGAAGAACATCTTAAATGTAAGAAACACAAGTAATAAACACTTAATACTTACTTCTATTTCTGGGCCACCAACCCAACGAACAGCAGGCAATTCATTCTGGAGCAATAAGTGATTGGCCTCATCATCAAATCCCCACTGGCAGATAGCTAAGTTTGCACCAGTATCTTTGATCTAAAAATACAAATATTCCTTTTACTTCTATTTTAACTTCTTCCTTTTAAAGTAATATTAGCAGTGCACATATGGCAAACAATAGCTTTAATTTGAAATCAACAAAGCTACTCCCAGATCAAAAACCATTATAGTGGTTATCATATATCATACAATTATCATACAGTAATAGGGAAATCTTGGCTATTTCCCCCAAAATGGCATCTGGAACACGACCAGTGCTGAGTCGGTCACCTGACTTTTCCCCCCTCACATCATGAATTCCCCCAAAGCCACTGTATTTCCCCATAAAGATGAAATTGAACAGGCATGGTAAGAAATATTCCAATATATTTATGCTAACTAGTAATGTCTCCCATAATAGTTATTTTGGAAATGGAAATCCCCTTCCTTTCCATGCAACCATTTTGCCAGAAAAGGTTGATGATCCTTCTTAATTGACTACCGATACTAAAATTAAATTTTAAAATAAAAATGTTTCAATAAAAAGTACAAAAGGAATATGAGCCAAGAAATAAGCCAAGGAGTTACATGCATATGATAAGCCAAATAATGTACAGAAGCTTCTTCCCCATCAAAAGTAAGCAAATATATCAAGTATTATATTTTACGTGGATCACAGTGCCTTGCTTTCATTCAAACACACACACACACACAAAAGAAACATTAAGATATAAAATATTTTTATATAAAATACAGTGAGGGGAAAAAATTGATCCCCTTTTGATTTTATACGTTTGCCCACTGAAAAAGAAATGATCAGTCTATAATTTTAATGGTAGGTTTATTTTAACATTGAGAAACCGAATAACAACAAAAAATCCAGAAAAATGCATTTCAAAAAAGTTATAAATTGATTTGCATTTTAATGAGTGAAATAAGTATTTGATCCCCTATCAATCAGCAAGATTTCTGGCTCCCAGGTGTCTTTTATACAGGTACCGAGCTGAGATTAGGAGCACCTTCTTAAAGGGAGTGCTCCTAATCTCATCTTGTTACCTGTATAAAAGACACCTACCCACAAAAGCAATCAATCAATCAGATTCCAAACTCTCCACGATAGCCAAGACCAAAGACCTGTCCAAGGATGTCAGGAGCAAAATTGTAGACCCACAGAAGGCTGGAATGGGCTACAAGACTATCGCCAAGCAGCTTGTTGAGGTGACAACGGCGCGATGATTCACAAATGGAAGAAACACAAAATAACTGTCAATCTCCCTCAGTCTAGGGCTCCATGCAAGATCTCACCTCGTGGAGTTCCAATGATCGTGAGAATGGTGAGAAATCAGCCCAGAGCTACACGGGAGGATCTTGTTAACGATCTCAAGGAAACTTGGATGATAGTCACCAAGAAAACAATTGATAACATACTATGTCATGAAGGACTGAAATCCTGCAGCACCCACAAGGTCCTCCTGCTCAAGAAAGCACGTGTACAGGCCTGTCTGAAGTTTGCCAATGAACATCTGAATGATTCAGAGAACTGGGTGAAAGTGTTGTGGTCAGATGAGAACATCAAGCTCTTTAACATCAACTCAACTCGCCATATTTGGAGGAATGCTGCCTGTGACCCCAAGAACACCATCCCCACCGTCAAACATGGAGGTGGAAACATTATGCTTTTGGGGGTGTTTTTCTGCTAAGGAAACAGGACGAAACAGGGTCCATGTACCATCAAATTCTGGGTGAGAACCTCCTTCCCTCAGCCAGGGCATTGAAAATGGATCGTAGATAGGTATTCCAGCATGACAATGACCCAAAACACACAGTCGAGGCAACAAAGAGTGGCTCAAAAAGAAGCACATTAAGGTCCTGGAGTGGCCTAGCCAGTCTCCAGACCTTAATCCCATAGAAAATCTGTGGAGGGAACTAAACATTTGAGCTGCCAAATGTCAGCCTCGAAACCTTAATGACTTGGAGAGAATCTGCAAAGAGGAGTGGGACAAAATCCCTCCTGAGATGTGTGCAAACCTGGTGGCCAAGTACAAGAACCGTCTGACCTCTGTGATTGCCAACAAGGGTTTTGCCACCAAGTACTAAGTCATGTTTTGTGAAGGGGCCAAATACTTATTTCATTCATTAAAATTCAAATAAATTTATAACTTTTTTGAAATGCATTTTTCTGGATTTTTTTTGTTGTTATTCTGTCTCTCACTGTTACAATAAACCTACCATTAAAGTTATAGACTGATCATTTCTTTGTCAGTGGACAGACGTACAATATCAGCAGGGGATCAAATAATTTTCCCCTCACTGTAGATATAAAAAAAATAAGAATGGAAATAATTTCACATTTAGTAAGTAATCACGATTGTATTGCTACTCAATTCTCATTAACGTTAACATAATGTAGATATTTAAAACAAAATTTTTATAAAACTTCTGTTATTGTCATGTGCATCTTCTAACCTGTTTCACCATCTCATCAAATTTTTCTTTTTCATACTGCTGCAATGCCTTGAAGTCTTCTACACAGGTAACATCAAGCTTATGTTTAGTTTTTGGTTTAGGAGGTTCAAATGGACAGGTCAGTATTGCAATTTTAGCATCTTTAACTTCCTGAAGAAAGAAGGGTAGCATTTTAAGAGGCAGTTAACTGATTTTTGTATCTAATAAAATTAACTATTCTCTAATTATGTATGATTATAAAGGAGATAACGTAATAAAATAGCAATGGGAAAATTTATTTACTTTATGTACAAAAAAAATGTATCACCAACAAAAAGATTACTCACTTTAGGCATCTGTGGGTGGCTGAAGTCTTTATCCACAATAACTCCTTTTATCAGCTGAGTGTCCTCCAATCTACCACCAACTTTGCCTTGGACCTTTATCAGCTCAAAATCAACATCTCTACGTTCCATATCTGCCACTGTTAATATTGCATTAACAGCTATTTCTGCCATTTGTCTATGGCAACGATTAATTCTAAATACAAAAGAAAGAATTGATGCAGCTTTTTCAGATGCTAAAACAAAAGCAAACAAAATTTTATAGAACAAAATGATTTACAAAGATGTAGAAGAATATATAGTATACAAACTACACCAGTGATGGCGAACCTTTTAGAGACCGAGTGCCCAAACTACAACCCAAAACCCAGTTATGCATCGTTGGGTGCTGGGTGGGTGTGGCCCATTGGGTGGGCGTGGCTGCAGCGGTAACGGCACACTGGGTGGGACTAAAAAGTTCAATCAATTCCAACTTTGCAAGATCTTTTTTTTCCCCCAAGAAGTTGAAATTGACTGATTGATTCAACCTTTTTTTTTTTTTTGCACACAGCAGCGGAGGCCTAAAGTGAAAAGGTTTTATAAAACCCAGCTGAAGGCCTAGGACTGGGGCAACGGCGTGCGTGCCCACAGAGAGGGCTCTGAGTGCCGCCTCTGGCACCCGTGCCATAGGTTCGCCACCACTGAACTACACTGTAGAACAATGCTGAAGCAAATTGGTAGTTGACATAAGATTAAATTACATTATTCTATATCTTCTTTTAAAATGCGCTTAACTTTGCCACTTTGAAAAAAAACAAACCATTCAGCACTTAGACAGTATGTTATACATGGAAAGGATAATCATCTGATTCTCTCACTTGTTCACTACCATTAATTCAGGTGACACAGTAATATGCATACATGAATTTGTAAGGCCATTTAACTCCATGGCAGCTGTGAGTGGTGTTCATATTAAAAACAGACTGATAATTGGAGGTTCCCCCAAGTCTCAAGATCTTGTTTCATTTTTACTATCAGTTTTGTATAATTGTCTTCTTTTATTGAGGAACATCTTGAGGTTAGCCAAATTCCTAAATATTTGATCTTTTTTGCTACTTGTAATCCCAAATTCTCTTCCAATTTCCTTTTTTGTTTATCAGTTAAATTTTTTGCTAACATTTTA
>NW_015394941.1:0-2934 GCF_001527695.2 Protobothrops mucrosquamatus
TCTCGTATTTATGTGAATTATGAATCCAAGTGTTGGAGGTGTGGACATCCAGATGCAACTTTTTTTCATATGTGGTGGACTTGTAAGGTTATTAAGGCCTTTTGGATACAATTGTGGTGGAACTTACAGCAAATTTTTAAAAAAAGGATTATCTTTCTCCCACAGTTGTTTCTTTTAGGTATTGTGCAAGATTTAGATGTAAAAGAAACAAATTTGATGCTTTATTGTTTATCTGCTGCCCAATTGCTGATAGCCCAAAATTGGAAGAGCCCAATTCTGCCTACAATGGGAGACTGGAGATTGAAAGTTTTGCATCTTGCTGAAATGGCAAAGATTTTGGCTTATTTGAAGAATCATTCGAATGAACAATTTTTATCAATATGGAGAAGATGGATTGTTTATATTCAAAAGAAGTATAGAGTGGTAGAATATAATTTAGGTTTTTAGATTTTCTAAGTTTGTTTACTCTTTCTATCTTTTCTTGTAGATTAAGATATTTTGTGGAGTTAGAGATATTAGTATTTGTTTACTCTTAGATGAATATTATCCTGGGATTAGGTTTGGGAAGTCCGCGGGGGGTGGGGGTTTTTTATTTGTTATTGTGTTTACTTATGTGATTATTGTTTTTTATGATGGAAAAAAAATAATAAAATTTCTTTGAAAAAAAAAATCACTTGATGGTATCTTTACCTTTTTTAAATGATTTGTTTGTTTGCTTTTGATAAAGTTAGCATTTTCAGTTTAGAATACAGTATATGTTACTTTAAATATAAAAGTCTGATCTTTATCCAAAGAGGAATTTGGGACATGAGAACTTTCCTATAATAAAAGATTATAAAATGTATGCAGTACAATCAGACATAATGTGAACCATAATATTGTTAAAGCTTTTTATCTTCTTAAGCTGTTCCATTTGTAAAGTAGTTCCAGATCCCTGCCGTTCAAAAGAATATTATTACTTAGATTCTATTGCACAGTTTGCAGATTCTTCTACTTGTATGATTTCCCCCCCTTGCAGTTACATTCAGAGATTTATTTAACAACATTTAGTATTTTCTGTCATTTAGGAGAGGATGCTGTGACTTTTAAACCTGCTGAGTCCCCTTAAAAAATCTGAATAGTTAGTTATTTTTATAGCTTAGAAGAAAATAGCATTTGAAGGTAAATTACAATTGCCTGAATATCAACGAGAGAGGATACATTTTATGCCTCTGAGGTTGCTTTTATTTTGCTCATTTATACAATTATTTTTTTCAAAGAGGACATACAATTTTAAACCGTAGCATAACATTGATGCGAAAGGACAAACCTAATGGAAGAATTATAGAATTCAAACATGGCTTTACTCAGGAAGACTGCAAAGGATTACATTTACAGATTGTCATTCTCTGTTAAGGTGATGATGACAAATTATAGCAACCTGTAGAAGCGACCCCTGGGGGGAGGTCAAAAATCAAATAAATCAAAATTATTGGCCAGTCCTTGTTGAAAAACAATAAAGTATTAAAATCCCATTAAACAATCATGAGATGCAGTAATGGTGGCAAATGTGTCAATTTTAATTTTTTTCTGTGCTAAATATTGATAACTATAACCAATATGAATAAAAGCTCCTTGAGGGGTTCTCAGTCATTTTTAAAAGTGGGAAGAAGTGCTAGCAGAAAGAAAGTTTAAGGAAGAGAGACAACCTATTACATCAGGGGTGTCAAACTGCCAGATGTGTCATGCCGCACCCACCCCATTGCCTGCAATGGAAAAAAAGTCACGATATGTCACAACATGTCACGTGATGTTGCGAGTTTGACACCCCTGTATTACACCATTGCTGATTCTGGACATTTAAGCTTCCCTAAAGACTGAGGCCATCAATTGTTATCTCTCTCAGTGTTTTCTCTCAACTTAAATAAAAATAAATGAATGGCAGCAAAGGATTAGATTAATATTCTTTGAGTATTAATGCAAAGGTTATTTCTAAAGCCTTATCTCTCTTCTAACACACTGTGGTACTTGGTTTGAAAAAAAACCAAACCTCAGTTGTTAGGTTGTGGCACATAACTTCGTACCTTGAAGCACAATTTTTATAGACCATGTCATTATTGTTGAAATGGGGATAGTGAAATGTGTTAATGACTGTAAAACTACCAAAGCTCTTTAACTGCTACTTTCTCATTCAGAATATTTATTTCCGTTGTGGCATTGGGTCAGTATCTTAAGGCAGGCAGTTGTTACCTTATTTATCACACTGCTCACAATAACTGCTGTATCACAAGGTTTCTGGGGGTGATTGAAACAGTTATTTGGAAGCTAAGAGCTCTTATAATCAGCAGGATGCTACCTACAAATTTCATTTTAGGGCCTTAATTAAGCAGCTGGTAAATCCAGTGTTTCATTACATCTCCCTCTTTAACTCTCTTCCCCAAGTAAAGACATTCATAAACTCCATCTTTTCCTATCTCTGTCTTCCCAGGTTTTGTGTATTGGACACGGGTGCTCTCTTGACCTTGTTTTTCACTCTGACTTCTAAAACTTAATTCAGCAATTCAGATAGGCCTTTCTAGTGGCATATTCTGGCCACTCAGCAACAAACTGGAGATGATAATGTCATGTACATTTCTTTTCTTTTTTTTGAAATTTTTTTATTGATTTTCTAATTTCACATTTAAATATTTGAAAAGTAACGTGGCGGCTGAGTTAGTCAATAAGTCAATAACATACAAGTATCTTTAGTACAGATCTCAAACTATTACATTAAATATTTCCTCTCTTTTCCCCTTGGTATTTACTGTCTCGCGTTTAAATTAATACAATTCTTACTATATCGATTAAATAAAAATAACTTTCTTGCATTTATCAATTTTTGTTTATACATATCCTAGTTGTTTTAACATTCAATCTTTTTAGACAATCAATGTCCTGGTTAGTTTTTCCCAATTT
>NW_015394941.1:4850-11204 GCF_001527695.2 Protobothrops mucrosquamatus
TTCCATGTAGTGTCCTGTTAAAGGGAATTCCAATTTGATGGTTGTCTGTACATACTGTATGCACTTTGCATGGATGTAATTGCTTGCATTATCTTGATATCCTGGTGAAATGATTTGTTTTATATCTTTGTCCTCATGCAAGTACCCTGAAAAGTGTTTCACTTAACAGGTGGATCACTCAAACGTACAAATGCATGAACGAGGAGACATGTTTATTGCTCCTTCCTTGCTATTTGAATAAAAATTATAAATGTAAAACATAATATTACTCCTACATCATTCATCATTCCTATCTCTGACTTCTGTGAAATATCTGCTTTCTGGTGCATTGCTTGAATGTAGATGATTTTGGTGCACAATTTGCTAGAGAGCCTTTCCCCCTATACCGTCAAGTTTTCTTAATACTCTGAAGATCTTCTTTAAGCTGTCTGTCACACCTAATAATCAGAGAGAGGTGGTTCTGCAAATATTCTGCCCTTGTGCTTTACAGGTTAAAATCAGCAGCTTCAATTTTATTTGCATGCCTACAGAACAGAGTCAGCACAGTTTGCAAAATTGTGGTAGTCAGTCAGTCATTTTATTTTGGTCATTGATCGGTAAAACTAATCTTTGGGGGGGGAAAAGAATCACATTTAACTCACTGAATATCAATGCCACCTTTACAGTGCAACTTAGAACTTGACTAGAATAAAATAAGCTATACAATCATCTAATAATACGCAAAGCAATGGTATCATCTAGGCATGCTGTTGCATGCCTGTAACTAGCCACACCATTGCATTCTGGGCCAATTGCAGCTTATAGGTAACTTTAAAGAGTAGCCCTGTTAAATGTGCCATTGAAATACATCAAATAGGGGATGACCAAGGTATTCGTGAACAAAGGCTGTTCTAACTAAACCTGCCACTTACTTTTTGAGCAGGAATTGAGATTTAGAAGTATCCTCACACTAAATTCTGTCTGGGGAAGTGCTACCCACCTACAAGTAATGTTGGGGAAAAAACCAGATCTGGGGCCCTAAGACTCATAGATCTGATTAGAGATCTGGTTAGAGTTAAGTGAGAGCTGATTATTCCCTACTCAGGCCAATAAAACTCCCAGAACCTTGACAAAATCACTTGATTGGCCAAGGTTGATGATATCTAATTGAGAATCGTCATTATGCTGAATTCACTCAGCAGTTTATGTGTCTGTTAAATAAGAGCGAGGAGAAAGTAGAGTCCTGAAGAACTCCACAAGACAAGGACTTAGGGATAAATTTATTTCACCTCAGAACAACATCAATTGGAACTGGAGGAAGGATAACCCTGGCAAAACTATGCTCCCCCTCGAGGCTTGCTATGCTAATCCTCTAAACTTGCCCCAAAGGGTACCAAGATTAATGCTATCAAAGGCCATTGAGAGATCAAATACGGCCAAATGAATGTATCCCCATCATTCCAATTGTGCTAGAGATCATCAACTAGTGCAGTCAGTGCCCTCTCAGTAGTATACTCATGTATGAAACTCAACTGACAAGGTGCCAAATAATCTGTTTCTTCTAGGGACCTTTGAAGCTGCAACCCAATTACCTTCTCAGCAATATTCCAAAAAAAGAGGTAATTGGAGACAGGACAAATATTGTTTTGTACCATCAAATTCAGCAATGGCTTTTTAAGGACTTGCACCATGGAGTGGATCTCAGTAAATTGAAATGTCTTCACGATAGTCCTGTAAAAATTCCTTTGTTCTCTCTTCAGGAAAGGATAACTCATTATTGGATCCTGGATGAGAGAGGCTCACCTGTCATGCATGAGGCAAATGACCGATGGGCTGAGCTGTTACAGATATCCTACTAGCTCTTCTCTTTGATATACTCCAAGTCTGTGCCCATTACGTATTTCTGTAGTGCTTCCATAGTAATTGTCAGCCATGTCAAATAGATCAGACTAAGAAAATAGACACCACCCAGATCAAGGCTACTTTTATAGTTGTTGCAAGCCCGAATGTGCTACTTTTTCCCTTCTTAATGAGAATTGTGTATGTGAGAGGGAGCGCATGCTCTATCTGAGGCAATAAGTAATTTTCCCAGATTACTTTATTGGCTGGGAATCAGGCTTCTTTTATCTGACTGTTAGTGGATTGTGGTAACAGATCTTACTCCTGTCCTTCAAAGTCATTCACTTTATCCACTACAGCAGGGGTCTTCAAACTTGGCAACTTCAAGACTTGTGGACTTCAACTCCCAGAATTCCTTAGCCAGCTGGAGTTGAAGTCCACAAGTCTTAAAGTTGCCAAGTTTGAAGACCCCCTGCCCTACAGACATTTTCATAATCACTGTAAACATTGTGTAAAGAATTCTAATTGATGCTCCATTAAACTTTTATTGTGATGTCATTAGTTGAGCTTGTATTGTGTGATAATTGTGTGAGTAAGCTTTCCAGGCTGCTTCTCATAAAAATGGGATGCAAAATATTTTGGTAATGTTCCTGGTGTGGTATTGTAATCAACAAAAGCGATCACTGCGATCCATTTTACTGTTTTAATAAATATCTTCTGTGGTGAGGCACCAGGATGTAATCAGACTGAAGAGGACATCTGAGTAGTTGCCATAAATAGGATATCTCTAAACATGACAATACTAAGCACTGCTTTGCCATAACAAATGTTCTCTTTACAGTGCAAATTAATTTGTCATAGCTATCATTTAGAGCACTTATAAATACAGTCCTACAGAGGCTTGAATCTTGCAGAGCATTCTATTAAAGGCCTGTGATTGGTCCTCCAGGTACATGGTGAGATAAGCTTTGAATTGGTTGCTTCATGCTGTCAGTAGGCCAGTTCAGATGTGATTATCTTCATATTAGCTTCAAGAAACTCTTTGCATACCACTATGAGTTAAGCCTGATATCAATTACAATGTGAGACCTGGTCTTCTTTCAGGCTATATTATTTGAAAATTATGTAGAATATATCAATCCTGTACTACCTGTCTGAAGAATTCCAGGCTTAATCCAGAATCAACTTTAAATATATTGTTTTAAGAGAATTGTTAGCTGGCACTGTATATATTGTCTGTTCTTTCATGACATGTCCAAGCTGTGTGGCTACACAGAATAATACTGTAGTGGATTGGTGTGATGACCCAGGGCACAGCACAGAGGCAATGCAGTCAGCTGGCAATTCAAACCACCCTTTAATTGCTCCAAATTTTCCCCAAATGCTCCCACGTTTCTGGCAAGCCTCCAAACAAAGGAAGATACACATACCTCTGGCTGCAAGTAGTTTCACATACAGTCTGATTAGGAGAGGATTTTACTCAAGGCCATGAAGATAAGAAAGAATGACACATACATCATAAACCTAACGAGTCTGTGTGAATACACGCTTGCCTGAGCAATTTCAGAAGGGAAGCCAAAATACAGTCCGAGTTCTTTAAGTCTCCCTCTTATTCATAGTTATTTGTTGTGAACATTAATGGAGTTACCCAACATAGAAATAAGTGAGAAAAAAATGGCATTCAGAAATGTACTTTTTCTGTTTTGCAAAGGTTTCAATTCTCTAGCCTTGGCAAAATCTGCAGGGATTGCCTTACCTTTCTAAGACATAGCCGAGAGTTCCCTGCACCAAAAAGTAATTCCTGGACATCTTGGGAACACTTTAAAATAAATTGTCTTCGGTGCCAACTGGGGAGCTGAATTGTCTTCGGTGCCAACTGGGGAGCTGGACTAGTGTCTTCTGAAGAAGGAATCCTTTTAACAATCAGGGAAGCAGAGATTCTTATCGCTCTGGAGTTCTTTCTCCACGCTACCTATTTAGCATGCAGAAGAAGTTTTCACCGGCCAGCATCTTCCTGTCTCTCCTACCTCACATATTCAGTAAAGCAAGCAGTCTACGGAAAACCCTGACAGTGAAAATGCTAGTGTTTGGGGAATAACATTGATAGTGCTGCAAGGTTACTGGCAGTATTGACAGAAACTGCAAACTTTATTTCACCTCTCTTTTAAGTCTTACCATTCTGGGTGTTTTTTATTTTCTTTAAGAAAGCTTAATCTATAAGTTTGCAGGTAACATCTCAGACTTGATTTAAAAAAAAAGCTTCCTGAATATAGTAGACATTAAAGTACCAAGATGCATCTGGGACTGCTGCAATCTCTTTTAAAAAAAACTCGGTATATTCAAATTTTGAGTATTGGAATAGGCTTCAGGCTATATATTAAGGTTGTTGCGAAATGATTTGCTAACACTATACAATACTCTTTCTTCTTAGATCTTGCTGTTGCAGTTGTACAAGGAGTATATGATTTCTGGTTCATTTGATAGTGTGTAGCATTTTACAGTTAGGCTAAAGTTACTGTGATAGTCTAAATATATAATGAACTCTTCTCAAGTCCAACTAAAGAACAATCAAAATTAACACACTAAATATAATTATATCAACATGTTCCTTGTCAAGTATGGTATCTTCTTCATCTCTTTGCTATCCGCTATTTTGAGAGCCCCATCTGAGAATATAATTTTTAATTCATAAATATTTCTTGCATATTCCAAACATGTTGCTGTTTGGCATCCAGAGATGCCTCACTTTTGTATAGCATATAAAATTTGATATAAAAATAAATAAAATTTATCTTTAATATCTTCATTGTAGTCTCTGTTCCCTGGATTTTTTTTTATTTTGTAGTAACTAAAACAGTCCTCATTGAGCTTTCTGCCAAGTCACTTTAGCAAATTATTTTTGCAGTTGTTTGCAAAATAATTTGGTGTATTTCAAAATTCTACTATTTATGAAAGCTTACTCTGGGACAGCGATGAGAATCGCCTCAGACAATTGTTATGAAACGAAAAGAAAAATGAAAGCTCCAGCTGGTAAGATTCCACACTAGTGCTGACAAATTGGGATGTCACAGGTGGCAAAAATAATATTTCTGTAACTGTCATCTTTACTTATAAAATGAAGTTGTTCTTTGCTAGCAGGCGTTTAGATTTATTGTTTTGCCTTGGCAGAGGGGATAGTGTTAGGCATCTTGAAAGGAACTTTTGTTCCTCCAGAATGGGGGACCGGTAAGATGTATGAACTTTTGAACTGCTTTTATCTATAATTCTGTTAGTTACCGTTCTCGTTTCAAAGAGAAGAGGAAAAAAAACATCCAAATTTTATGCACTGTTAAAGCTATATTAGTTAAAGGCTCTGTGTGACAGGTTTTGTGTTATAATCAGTTATGCTGTAATAGCAGAAAAAGTTGTACTGTTACAGTTTCCGACTGCAAAGAATAGGATGAAAATGGATTGCAAGATGAGAAGATCAGTACTGCATTCGTCTTTGTTCCATGTTCTTTGGGCTGAATATCTTTAAAGAATAAAAGAAGGAGGTTTTATTTAAGAAAGTGTATCTATCTATCACTTGCTTCATCTAACCATCAGTTATTGTGGAAAAGGATTGCAAAGGATATTGATAAATGCCACTTCACTTGCTACTTGTACATAAGTCTTATTGTGGGACTTCAACTCCCAGAATCCCCCAGCCAACCATGCTGGCTGTGGAAGTCTGGAAGTTGAAGTCCACAGATCTTAAAGTTGCCAGGGTTGGATGCCCCTGATTTAAATGATACATCTGTAAATAGAAGCATTGCATGGTTCCATTACTACCTTTGGTACTATGATTTAGTTTTTTATGGTATTAAAATTGTTAATTTGCTACTTTTAAGTTCTTTTACAATTTAATACTGAAAGAACCCAGTTAAAAACCCAGTTAAAGAAAGTGAAAGAACTCAGTTTAAAATGTTCAGCTTTTATTTATCATTAAATATAAAAACATGGCATGAAATTTTGCAATTGTTTTTCTGGAAGCTAGTACATTAGAACTCTGCAGAAAAACCAGCAAGCATGAGTAGTTTGATGAATTATGTACAAGTAGCAAGTGAAGTGGCATTTATCAATATCCTTTGCAATCCTTTTCCACAATAACTGATGGTTAGATGAAGCAAGCTATGTTTAGCAACTTGTATTGAGCATGATTTTTATCCTGTATTGTCAGAGCCTGTTGCTGTTCATTTCTTGGTTTTATGAAAATATCCAGTGTCAACATTCAATGCATCTCTAGAGGCTGCTAGAGAAAGAAAATTAGGGGACTGGAGGATAAACAGTACAAATGAATGGTTACGGGAAGTGGGTATGTCTAGTCTAACAAATAGAAGGACTAGGAGTGATATGATAGCAGTCTTCCAATACAGAAGGGCTCTTACAAAGAAGAGGGGGTCAACCTCTTCTCCAAAGCACCTGAGGACAAGACAAGAAGTAATGGATGGAAGCTTAACAAAGGAGAGATTCAACCTAGAATTTAGGAGAAATTTCCTGTCAGTGAGAACAATAAAT
>NW_015394942.1:0-9045 GCF_001527695.2 Protobothrops mucrosquamatus
TCGAGGAGTCTGTCCGGAGCATGGTTATGCGCTACGGGAGCCGTCTGTGGAAACTTCGAGTCTTGCAAGCTGAGCTGAAGATTAACATTCAGCTCGCACCCAGCGGCAAGGCTATTCCGATCCGGCTGTTCTTGACCAACGAGTCTGGCTATTACCTGGACATAAGCCTGTATAAAGAAGTGACGGACTCCAGAACTGCACAAGTACGTCTCCATCAGATGAATGCAGAATTATCATTGGAGAAATATTTCTCTTTTGAGGAGGGCCTCCTTATCTGTGGCTGTCAGCTCCCGGTTCAATACGATAGTCCTCCACTCATTGATTTAGTGACTGTTTGAAACTACAACGGCACTGAACAAAGTGATTCATGACCATTTTTCATACGACCGTGGCAGCCTCCCCCACGGTCGCACGATCAGGATTCAGACGCTTGGCAACTGCTTCACATTTACGATGGTTGCAATGTTTTAATATCCCAGGATCACGTGACCACCTCTTGCGCCTTTCTGGCGATCAAAGTCAAGGGGGAAGCCAGATGCGCTGAACGACCCGTGTTGCTAACTTAACAACAGCAGCGGTTCACTTGACAGCTACGGCAAGAAAGGTCGTAAAATGGGGCAAGACTCCCTTAACGACCGTCTTGCTTAACAGTGGAAATTTTGGGCTCAGTTGTGGTTCTCAGTCGAGGACTAACCATACAGGGATTATCCCTCAAGCTACCACCAGCCATTCGTTTAGTGGCTATTTGAAGGGCCCTGAAAAAAGGGACTTATTTATTTATTAAATTTGTAGGCCGCCCACCTCCCTTTGGAAGCGAAGGCCCGGTGGGGTCAGATGCCTGACTTTGCTTTCTTTGACACTCCCTAGCAACTGCCATAACCAAGGGGGAGGGGGCATTTGGGAGGGGAAGAGTGCTGGAGGTGTGAAAGAGTGCTGTGGGAATTGGGGGGGGGGTGTTATGGACACTAACAGGAACTAGAGGTGCCAGATCCAGCCATCTTCCTTCCTTCAAGGACGCGAGCCCTGGGAAACGAATTTACAATAGCGCCTGAGACCCTGGGATCTCAAAACATGGGAACTGAGCCTGATTGGACTATTTTCCCAGGGGGGAGGGTTTAGGACAGACATGTCAAACACAAGGCCTGGGGGACGGATGCGGCCCGCGAAGTGGTTTCATGTGGCCTGTGAAGCCATCCTGGAAACAGTGAGGGAACGGCCCCCGCTGCCTTGGCCTTGGCCCAGGCCGTCCAGGAGCCAATGTACAATTTTCTGGTGGCCATCTATGCTGAAATGCATTCAGTCTTAGCTCTACAAGGCCGTCCGAAAACAGCGAGGAACCAGTCCCTGCCGTGTCGGCCCCACCCCCTGGGTGCATGCTGGGGAGGTCTCACCCTTTGTGAGGAATGAAGAAATGGACCATGCCTTGGCGCTTGCCCCAGTCCCACCCCCTTCTGACAGAGACCCTCAGATCTGTCCCACTCCTGCCCAGGCCCCCACAGGCCCCCTTGATGCAAACGATGTAGAGCTGGCCACGCCCACTCAGTAGGCCACACCGACTATATCCACACTCACCCAGTAGGCCGCACCCACCCGGCCCTCCGAGGGCAACCGCAATGCTGATGCGGCCCTCAATGAAATTGAGTTTGACACCCCTGGTTTAGGACATTGGGGATTGCTTTCAATATTTGATTTTCATGTGGTTTTCCTTCAGAGTTTGCCTCACTCAGGCTATACTCTAGTAAAAGTACCTTTTCTTTAACACCTATGAAGTCAAGGGTCGTTCTTTCCGAGGGAGCAGGCTGGGGTCAGTTGGACAGGTGGCTTAAAAGATGATCAAAGTGCGAAAATGAGAACTGGTCCTTACAGCATCCCCATGGATGTCACAGCATTCCCATGGTCATGTGATGAATATTCGGGCTCTTGGCAACTGGCCTGTATTTTCTAGGTTGCAGCATCCTGGGATCACGTGGTTTGCTATTTATGACCTTCCCAGCTGGCTTCTGACGAAGTCAATGAGGGAAGCCGGATTTGCTTAATGTCTACATCAGGGGTCTTCAAACTTGGTCCTTTTATGACTTGTGGACTTCAATTCCCAGAATTCCTCAGCCAGCATGCACGCTGGCTGAGGAACTGTGGGAGTTGAAGTCCACAAGTCATAATAGGGCCACGTTTGAAGACCCCTGGTCTACATGATTCACTTAGCAATTGCAGCAATTTACTTAACAATTCTGCCCCCCCCAAAAGGTCATATAATTGGGTGCAACTCACTTAGCAACCATATTACTTATCAACTGAAATCCTGGTCCCAGTCGTGGTTGTAAGTTGAGGACTACCTATTTTGACTCAAAAGTTCTTACCCGCTTTCCTGATCTGTTGGAATATAGTTTCCAGGATTCTCGGCTAACTGAAGGCTTAAAGCTTGTAGAAAATATTTCTGGACCTAGAGTGTAGCTGAATCCAGATTGAGGGATTAAACAAAAAAAAATCACGATGTTCTGATTTAATCCTGGATGTACGTTCTCTTCTTTTCAGATTATGTTCCAGGCTTATGGCGATAAGCAAGGGCCCCTACATGGGATGTTGATCAATACTCCTTATGTGACGAAGGATTTACTCCAGTCAAAGAGATTCCAGGCCCAGTCCCTGGGGACGACCTACGTGTATGATATTCCTGAAATGTTTCGACAGGTAAGGACTATGGAAGGTGTTTCTACTCTCCTAGTTTGGGTTGAGCTCCTGTTACTTGCCCCTGGCATATAAGCGTTGCTTGACCAAGGTCTACAGGATTGTTTGGGACGCTACACACCCTCTTCACAATCTATTTTCCTTGTTACCTTCTGGGAGGAGGGGGCTTTGTGGTATCCAAAGCAGAACATCCAGAATCAGTCTCAGTTTTGTTCCATACAATATCAATCTTGTGAACTCTCAAGCTTCCTCTTTCCACTATGTATTCAAAATGGGGAGTGATTAATATTTATATGTATTTATATGTAAAGGTGTAGGTATATATCTATGTATATATAGGGCGTGTCTATATGTATGTTATGTATGTGTACACTTTGGAGAGCAGGCAACAGAATTTCATTTTTAATGTGTGCCAGGGTGCCCACAGCAAAAAATGACAATAAAGATTATCCTGTCTGTCTGTCTGTCTGTCTGTCTGTCTGTCTGTCTGTCTGTCTATCTATCTATCTATCTATCTATCTATCTATCTATCTATCTATCTATCTATCTATCTTATTTGTCCTACCTAGCAGTTGAAAGAATTTAAATGCAAGTAGATAAATAGATACCACTCTGATGGGAAGATAATAGTGTTCATTTAGTCCTGCCAGCCACATGACCACGGAGAAGCTTCTTCGGACAAAGCTGGTTCCCTCAGCTAGGAAATGGAGATGACCACCCCACCCCCAGATTTGGACACAACTGGACATGGGAAACCTTTCATTTCTTTAGTTTTAACTCGGAAGAGATGGAGAAGAGTTAATTCACTAGCCTGTCTCCAATAATGCTCTATCACAGTGGTTCTCAACCTTTCCTTCACCACGGACCCCCCTGTTAAATACCTTTTGTGGCCACGAACCATGGGCACGGAACCCCAAGATTTAATTCGAGGTTTAAATCATAACATGTTTTCAAGCCTTCGCGGACCCCCTATGATGACATCACATCCCCCCCTAGGAGTCTGCGGACCACAGATTTGAGAACGATTGCTCTATCCCAGGGGTAGGCAACCTTGGCTCTTTTATGACTCGTGGACTTCAACTCCCAGAATTCCTGAGCCAGCATGGCTCAGCATGGAAACCTCTCCATTTCTCCTCAGCATGGCTGCCTCAGGAATTCTGGGAGTTGAAGTCCACGAGTCATAAAAGAACCAAGGTTGCATACCCCTGCTCCATCCGATATATTTAGAACCTGAATATGGGCGGCCATTAAATTTTACAAACGTTTACAAATAAGGAGTGCATTTCTCCCCCCCTCTCCCCAAATGTGCAAGGTCAGAATAAAGAAGTAGGTTTTATTCTGTTGGATTTGTTGGATTCCACTGAATTAAAATGGCATTAAATTGTTAAATGCATTCAGAATTACTTCTGCCGTAATTGTTATTTTTTCAGTCCCGTTACAAAATACAATTCAGCAGCAGGTTTTGGAGGGAGAGGTTACCCGTGGCCCGAAGGCATTAATGTATGCTTTCTACTTTAATCTAGGTTGACTGAGAACAAGCCATGATATGCAACCCACATTTGATTTTGTCCCAAGTTCAGGCTACAGAATCTTAGTTTTCTTGTTACATTTCAACCAAGCCCCAAAGATCAGCGGGATTAGAAAAAATAATGAAAAGGCTAAACGATAAGCAAAACTTTCCCCCCCCCCTTTTGATTCCTATAGGCTCTGATCAAATTATGGGACTTTATGAAGGAGTTTGCGATTCTCCCTGTTCCTCCTCTGCCTTCTGACTTGCTGACGTATACAGAGCTGGTCCTGGATGATCAAGGCCAGTTGGTACAGATGAATAGGCTTCCTGGAGGGAATGAGGCAAGTCTACCTGTTTGGTTTATTACCTGCTTTTTATACAGAAATCTCAAATCTCTCCTGTCCTCTCCTTCCCTCTCTCTCCTCCTCTCTCTCCCTCTCTCCTATCCTTCTTTCTCTCTCCTCCTCCTCCTCCTCTCTCTCCTTTTCTCTCTCTCTGTCTCCCTCTCTCCTTCTCTCTCTTTCTCCTTTCCTCTCTCCTTCTCTTTCCCTCTTTCCCTCCTTCTGTCTCCACCTCTCTCTCCTTCTTCCCTCTCTCTCCCTCTCCCTTTCTTCCACTCTCTCCCTCCTTTTCTCCCTTCTTTCTCTCCTCCATCCTCCCACCCTCATACTCCTCCCTCTTCCCTCTTTCTCTCTCTCTCTCTCTCCTTGTCTCTCCCTCCCCTCCCTCTCTCTCCTTCTCTCTCTCTCCCTCTCTTTCTCCTTTCCTTCTCTCTCTCTTTCCCTCCCTCCCTCCCTCCCTCCCTTTCTTGCTCCCTCACTAACTCTCCCTTCCTCCTTCCCTCCTTTCTCTCTCTCTCCCTCTCTCTCCCTCCCTCTCCTTCCCTCTCTCTTACTTCTTCCCTCCCTATCTTAACAACTGTTTCGTTTTGCTGACAAGTTCAAAGCATGGTTGGGATTTTTTTTAAAAGCAATAAAGTACGGTACTTGGCATCTCAAAATTGTTGGTTTTTTTTTAAAAAAAATATCCAAATATTGAATCTTCTGTTTATCTTTCTAATATCAAAGATACGAAGCCCTGTGGAATCATCGTCTGAGCATCGTTGTTTGCTTGCAGACCTTTCACTACCCAAATAAGTAAAACCATCAATGCTAGTGAGTGTGGGGTTAGTGCCTGTTTATATACAGTAGCTTGTCCTGCCAGTGTTGGTGGGGTCTGGTTTTCTTCTTATTGTTCCTTAATGAGGGTATTGTTCTCTGTTTGATTGTTTGTTTGGCCTCGTGCACTGATGATGTTACCTGGTTGGGTAACGAAACATCTGCAAGAAAACCACCAAGCTCAGAGAGCACCAAGGACCCCCCTCATCTCAACCCTGATCTACAAATATTCTCTTATATTGGAATATTAAGCCATATTCTGGTGCCGACTATCACTTGTCTTCATATCTGTGTGAACCCTGGAATGGGCGTTGAGAGACCCAGTTTCATTCTTTGTTTTCACTCTGTACTGGGCTTACGGATAAGATATGAGAATAGGGCTAAGTTTAGATCACCGTTTTCACAAACTTGGCAACTTTAGGATGTGTGGACTTATCTCCAAGAATTCCCCCAGCGAGCATATTATTGTGGTTGGTCACACAATCAGATATTTAGACTGGATTTGGCATTTTTGTTCACCTATCAAGTTCTTCCCAAGGATAGGCAGATCTTGTTGTTTGATGGTGTTAAAATTAAAAGTGCTTTTTTCTGCATGTGGTAAGAATGGAGTATTGCAGGCTAACTTTGCTCACTGCCAGGAGTTCGATCCTGACCGGCTCAGCCTTCCATCCCTCCGAGGTCGGTAAAATGAGGACCCAGATTGTTGGAGACAATATACTGACATTATAAACCGCTTATAGAGGGCTGTAAAGCACTATTAAGGGGTATGTAAGCCTAAGTGCTGCTGGAATTGGGTATGTCTAGTTTAATGAAGAGAAGGACGAGGGGGGACATGATAGCAGTGTTCCAATATCTCAGGGGCTGCCCCAAAGAAGAGGGAGTCAAGCTATTCTCCAAAGCGCCTGAAGGCAGGACAGGAAGCAACGGGTGGGAACTAATCAAGGAGAGAAGCAACCTGGAACTAAGGAGAAATTTCCTGACAGTTAGAACAATTAACCAGTGGAACAACCTGCCCCCAGAAGCGGTGAATGCTCCAACACTGGAAGTTTTAAAGAAGAGACTGGACAGCCATTTGTCCGAAATGGTTTCCTGCCTGAGCAGGGGATTGGACTAGAAGACCTCCAAGGTCCCTTCCAACTTTACTATTATTATTATTATTATTATTATTATTATTATTATTATTATTATTACTATTACTATTACTATTACTATTACTATTACTGTTGCTATTATTTGATGGTGTTACTATAGCCATCCACTCCAAAAGACTCTGGGGGGGCTTACAACATCAAAATACATAATTATAGCTTAGATATACTTTGGCTATGGATTGTCAAGCACTAAAAGGTCACGTCCACAGGTGATGATGCAGTCAAACTGACTTATTGCTAAACAGCGTATGTACAGGAATCTTCTCAATTAACAGTTAGCACCTATTAAGAATTAGATAAGAATCCACAGAATTCAAGGGAGGTGAATGTCCTTTGGAGGACATTCAGAATACCCGTAGTCCTCTACATATGACCATTCATTCAGGGACCATTTGAAGTAATGGAGCTCACTTGTGGCTACATAGGGATTCTAGGCTGATTCCTCTTTTAACTCTGTCCCCAGGTTCTCCCATTGTTTCCCCTACAGGACTATAATAATAATAATAATAATAATAATAATAATAATAATAATAATAATAATAATAATAATAATAATAATAATAATAATAATAATAATAATAGTAAAGTTGGAAGGGACCTTGAAGGTCATCTAGTCCAACCCCCTGCTCAGGCAGGAAACCCTATACCATTTCAGACAAATGGCTGTCCAGTCTCTTCTTAAAAACTTCCNGTGATCTTGATTCTATCCCTCTGTTAATGCAGCCTAGCACTGTGTTGGCCTTTTTGGCAGCTGCAGCACACTGCTGGCTCATATTTAGGTGATTGTCCACTAGGACTCCAAGGTCCCTCTCACAGTTACTACTATTGAGCAAGGTGCCACCTATGCTGTACTTGTGCATTTGGTTTTTCTTGCCTAAATGTAGAACCTTACTTTTATCATATGGGTTTTTTTAATATTGTTTTTATACCTAGCTTTTTTTTTGTATTGCTTTTATTTTTTTATATTGTTTTCCTGGAATTGTACTAAAAAAAGACCCTACCATTATGTTTCATGTTATGCTTGGTGTGATCTAACATCCCTGTTTGGATTACTGGACTTTGTGTATGTGAAGTAGATTGAATTTACTTGAAATAACAGTATAAATATTTGTTACGATTACATTGTGTTGGTTGATTGGATGATTGTGTAAAAAATAGTTTTATTGGAACACTTTGTGAAGGAAGAGTGGGGAGAGGTTATACAGGTCGTCCTTGACTTACAACATTAATGAGCCTGCAATTATGGTTGAATATCATCCTGGTCATTAGCAATAGCACTTAGACTTATATACAGTGCTTCACAGTGCTTTACAGCCCTCTCTAAGCAGTTTACAGAGTCAGCCTATTTGCCTCCAACAATCTGGGTCTTCATTTTACCGACCTCGGAAGGATGGAAGGCTGAGTCAACCTTGAGCCGATGAAGATTCGAACTGCTAAACAGCTGGCAGTCAGCAATCAGCAGAAGTAGCTGCAGTTACTGCATTCTAACCACTGCACCAATTTTTTCCAATTTAGCACTTTCCAGGTATGGTGAGTTTCTGTTCTTATAATCCTCAATTAGCCAGGATGATCTTAACTCTGAGACTGAAAGAGGACAGCAAGTTTGCAGAGAAAATGTTCTTCCTGTCATTAAAGGGACGTGGGAAGTCCTTCCTTTGGAGGACATTCAGAAGACCCATTGTCCTCTACATATGACCATTCAATTAGGGATCATTTGAAGTAATGGAGGTGCTGAAAAAAAAGGGACTTATAACTAGTTCTCGCGCTTATGACCATCACAGCATCCGCACTGTCACATGATCGTAATTCAGGCACTTGGCATTCGTGTTGGTTGCAGTGTCCTGCAGTCTTGTGATTGCCATTTGTGACCTTCCAGACAACGTGGAAGCCAGCAGAGTAAGTCACAATCGTGGTCGCGTGGTCCTCGTTTAACGACCACAGTGATTTAATTTAACAACCATGGCAAACAAGGTTTAAAATCGGGCGTGGTCACATGATTCCTTACGTAACAAGCGCCCCGTTCAACTATGAATTCTCCAATCCCTATTGTGGTCATAAGTCGAGGACTACCTGCATTGTTCCACCTCATCTTGCATTATAGGGATAGTGGCAGTGTGCACTTCATCTCCTTTAATGTTTTTTAAAAGACATCTGGAAGAGGTCTTTGTCCCAATCAAAACAGACCTGTTTTAAAGTTAAGTTGCAATAAAGGAAAATATTTGTATAATAGAATAGAAATATAGAATAGAATAGAATAGAAAAAAATAGAATAGAATAGAAATATAGAATAGAATAGAATAGAATAGAAATATAGAATAGAATAGAAATATATTTCTATTACATGGGACTCGTCGCTCCCATGTAACACCGCTGCTGCGCGAGCTGCACTGGTTACCAGTGGTCTTCCGGGTGCGCTTTAAGGTGTTAGTTACCACCTTTAAAGCGATCCATGGCATCGGACCTGGCTACCTCCGAGACCGCCTTCTGCCACAGATTCCCTCCCATAGACCGGTACGCTCCCACAGAGCGGGCCTCCTCAGGG
>NW_015394942.1:11493-13243 GCF_001527695.2 Protobothrops mucrosquamatus
GTGGCCTTACCAAGGCATTGTAAAGTGGTATTAACACTTCACGTGATCTTGATTCTATCCCTCTGTTAATGCAGCCTAGCACTGTGTTGGCCTTTTTGGCAGCTGCAGCACACTGCTGGCTCATATTTAGGTGATTGTCCACTAGGACTCCGAGGTCCCTCTCACAGTTACTACTATTGAGCAAGGTGCCACCTATACTATACCTCTGCATTTGGTTTTTCTTGCCTAAATGTAGAACCTTGCTTTTTTCACCATTGAATTTCATTTTGTTAGATAGTGCCCAGTATTCAAGTCTGTCCATATCTTCCTGTATCTTAAGCCTGTCTTCTGGAGTGTTGGCTATTTTCTTGCAGATGTTTCATTACCAAACTAGATAACATCATCCATGGTGACGGATGATGTTCCTAGTTTGGGCAATGAAACATCTTGCAAGAAAAACCACCAAGATCCGAGAGCACCGAGGAACCTTCCATTTTAAATTCCGATATTTGCTTTTAGTCACATATTATTCCGGGCAGGATGTCGAACTGAACTGCTCTCTGTCCAGACGGAGATAGAGATTTTTAAGCTAATGGAAAATTGGAGGACCGGGAAGATTTTTAAGAGATGTCCTCTAAGCAGCTGGACGGCGAAACCCTCGATAACGCTACCGTTTCTCCTTGCACAGCGAGAGCGCGTTCAAGTGCAGCAAGCGGGTTTCTCTTTGCTGGTCTTTGTCTGCCTCTATTTCTCTGCCCCCACCCCTCCCAAATCCACTTCTTAGCTCTCATTTCACATTTGGAGTGGTTGGAGACCAGGGGACTAGGGAAATTCCCAAGGGACTGAGCTGTGTTTGGGCTGAAATTACTAGCGCGAAGCTCGCTTGGCATGAACACTGAGTGTTTATTCTGCCAGTATGAATACAAATAGTCTTATTATATGGGACCCTGTACCCAAAGACCCAGCCATTCACGCTCGCCGGCTCACTCTTTCACAAGCACGCACATTTCTTTTAACCCCTTCCGTCCGCCTCGGAGGGAAACCGGCGGTCTCGGCGTCGCCCACATTGGTGGAGTTGAGCACATTTTTAAAAAAAAAACTGTGTGGGTGCCTATAAATAGCAAACTCATTTTCTTGATGGGGAGACTTAAGTAGCCCACATGGCACCGTCCTGCGTGCACACCAGAGAGGCATCCACATGTTCTGGGTTTTGTGGAAAAACAAAACATCAGTCAGTCAGAATAGAGCTGGAAGAGACCTTGGAGGTCTTCTAGTCCAACCCCCTGCTCAAACAGGAAACCCTATATCATTTCAGACAAATGGTGGTCCAATCTCTTCTTAAAAGCCTCCAGTGTTGGAGCATTCACCGCTTCTGGAGGCAGGTTGTTCCACTGATTAATTGTTCTCACTGTCAGGAAGTTTCTCCTTAGTTCTAAGTTGCTTCTCTCCTTGATTAGTTTCCATCCGTTGCTTCTTGTCCTGCCTTCAGGCGCTTTGGAGAATAGCTTGACTCCCTCTCTTTTTGGGGGCAGCCCCTCAGATATTGGAACGCTGCTATCAAGTCACCCCTCATCCTTCTTTTCATTAAACTAGCCAATTCCTGAAAGTGTTCTCCATATGTTTCAGCCTCCGCTTCCTAATCATCTTTGTTGCTCTTCACTGTATTGTTTCTAGAGTCTTAATATCATTTTTGTATCGTGGCGACCAAAACTGGATGCAGTATTCCAAGTGTGGTGTTATTAAGGCATTATAAAGTGATACTAATACTTCA
>NW_015394942.1:17380-18397 GCF_001527695.2 Protobothrops mucrosquamatus
CCTCCCCCACTTCCCAAAGCTGAACACAGGGTTACAAATATAATAATCATAATCTAACTAACATTAACCAACTATTTAAGTAACCAAGTCCATAACACGCTTTAACTCCCCTTTAACATAAATTTAAACAAATTAAAATTAAAAACAATAATAAACAAATTAACAACCTAATTGTTAAACAATACAATATTAATACTAATAATAATAATAATATCATATAATTACAACTAACAAAAATTCCACTATAATAAACTATTAATAATAATAATACTCTAAAATTTACTCATAAGCCAAATGGAACTTTTTAGTCCCATATTTGTTCTGAATATAATCTATCCATCTTCTCCAGACCGAAATGTATCTTTCTTGTGAATGATCCTTCAAGTAAACAGAAATCTTGGCCATTTCTGCTAAATTTGACACTTTAAGCGTCCATTCTTCTATAGTAGGCAAACAATCCTTTTTCCAATATTGCCCAACCAATAACCTTGCAGCTGTTATCAAATTCAAACCAAATGCACAAGTACAGCATAGGTGGCACCTTGCTCAATAGTAGTAACTGTGAGAGGGACCTCGGAGTCCTAGTGGACAATCATTTAAATAGGAGCCAGCCGTGTGCTGCAGCTGCCAAAAAGGCCAACACAGTGCTGGGCTGCATTAACAGAGGGATAGAATCAAGATCACCTGAAGTGTTAATACCACTTTACAATGCCTTGGTAAGGCCACACTTGGAATACTGCATCCAGTTTTGGTCACCACGATGTAAAAAAGATGTTGAGACTTTGGAAAGAGTACAGAGAAGAGCAACAAAGATGATCAGGGGACTGGAGGCTAAAGCATATAAGGAAAGGCTGCTGGAATTGGGTATGTCTAGTTTAATGAAGAGAAGGACGAGGGGGGACATGATAGCAGTGTTCCAATATCTCAGGGGTTGCCATAAAGAAGAGGGAGTCAAGCTATTCTCCAAAGCGCCTGAAGGCAGGACAAGAAGCAACGGGTGGAAACTAATCAAGGAGA
>NW_015394943.1:0-11200 GCF_001527695.2 Protobothrops mucrosquamatus
ATCTTAAACAAACAATATCTCATCTTTTATCTAAAAGCAAAATGTAAAACTTCCATCATTTCAGTCCTAAGCAGCAAAAATCCATTTAGGGTTTACAAGAGATGACACTACATCTATTTTAACTTTGATCAAATAAACTTGATATGTTTTCCTTTTCCTTTTAACAATCTTGATCTTTAGTCTCTTCATATGTCCTAGACTAGAATTTGATTTCTTTTCATTTTTTCTTTGTCCCTTATCATCACATTTTTTTTCAAAGCTTAAACAAGTCTTTTTTTAAAATACAATATAAGAAAATTATCCAGACCAATCTTTTGCTTTGTTATTTGTATATCCCTTTTAATTAAACATTAGCCGGTTTCGTTTGTATATCCAGTGTAGCATCTTTTTACGTATTGTTCTTATAGCTTGTCATTTTTAAATCCACTTTCACATCAGTTTCAGATCAGCTGACTGCAGTTTCAGCAAGATGGCTATTGTCCTGCTTCTAGTTTCAAATACTGACTCTGTTCTCCTTAAGAGATGGCTTATGGGTAATGTAGTTTTAGCTATTCAGTAAATCCCATGTTAACAGGTCAGTAGGAGGAGCTACTAAGATCATCACAGGATATCCTGGCTACGTTCCAGCTTGTAAAATAGGTCTTTGTGAAGAAGGACAAGAGGTGATGTGTCCCATAAGAGCCATGGGGTGAGTGCACCTTCAATTTTTCACCCAAAGGAATAGAAAAGGTCATGATATGTTCAGCAGAAGAACTCTTCTTAACTGTAAGTTATTGTTTGGGATTTCTGATGAATAAATGGTCTAATATTCCTTTCTTTGGTGTTTATCTGAATGAGAAGAACAAGGTTAAAGCAGAAATCTTGTTTGGACCATCACAGACTCAAACACAGGTTCCATGGGAATTCATTGTTTACTCAAGGTCAAAGAGATAACAACAGTCAAAGCATGCGAACGAAAAGAACAGTCTCCAATAGACCCTTGCCTGAATGATCAGCTTTTTAACAACAGCGAGCAGAATAGTCCAAAATCAGTCCAAGATTCTAAAAGCCAGATTAGGATTGTCAGCCAGTCCAGAGCACAGAATCCAAACAAATTGTCATGCAAGAGCCGGAGATCAGAGGGGTTGTTTCCAGCACAGGAAGGCAGGTCAGATTGCAGGCACTTGCAAGGTTTACTCCCTTGCTTGGCAAGAAGCCTCATAGAATGTTTTTGCTTTGCTCTCCCCATGCCAGAGTTGGGAGGCCTTATATTATTCTCATTTGACTGCTCCAGCTGTCAAGGTTGTACTTGTTCTCAGTCAGCCTTATATGATTCCTGGCCTGGTGTCTCTTGAACCCCATTCCACAGGTTCAGCTGGAGCATCTGAGTCAGAATCTTGAGTCTTAGGCTATGATAGCAATTCTCTTATCTCCTACAGCAGAGGTCTCCAACCTTCCTCGGTTGGCAGACCAGAGGGAAACAGAGGGGAAAGCATTTTGTGCGCACGCGCACATACAAACGGGGCTGCAAGCATGCTTGACGCAAACGGAGCGGTGCTAGCACCCACTGACACTAGCACCGCCCTGTTTTTGCTGCGCAGCACCCTGTTTTCCCCGCACGGTGCCCTGTTTTTATAGTGGCTGGGGGCCAGCCTGTTCCGCCACCCGGTGGCCAGCAGGCCACAGCCTGGTAGTGGGCTGCAGCCCACAGGTTGGGGACCCGTCCTACAGCTTGAAACCTGCCAGAGACAGTCTTATGGACTCCTCCGAGGAGCAGCTACCTGGAGAACTTAAGGGTAAACTCAAGTCCGCTCCTGTTCAAAGGAGGATTATAAGGAGTCAGTCTACTTGCCGGCTCTTTATTCCACCATGGTACCAAAGCAATGCTCAGTTTGCCATTTCTTCTCTGGAAGACCCACTGCAAAACCAATTATAGGAAGGCCAAACAGAATCCTTTTTTGTCTTCACTGTTCTCCAGTTTTACTTGCCAACCATTTCAATTTCTATTAACTTTGAAAGGAATAAAAGTGACATGAATATATAAACTACACTCGGATTTCCCCTCTCTTCAGCTACTAAAACTTTTGGGGTAGAGAAATTACAACAGATGAAGGTTAAGGGATCAACCCCTATGAATCCTTTAACTAAATCCACTGCTCTTTGTTAGGAAATTGGAGCATGCTTCTCACACATTTATTTCCTAAATAGCAAATGTAATCCTGGAACAATCTACATATATTTACTTCCACAAATAAAATGAAACATAACTTAGGAGTACATAAAGCATAGTACATAAAACATAAAGCAAGACCAACATTCCGGTATACTCTTATCAACTAAATCAATTTTAATTTGTACTCTATGTTAACTGCAAAAGTCAGTAACCATCATCTCCTTACCCTGTGAAGTTCTACACCAAAGTAGCGGACTAGATTAGGATGCTTAATGCCTTCAAAAATTTTCAATTCATCTGCAGTTTCTTTTATTGTTTTGTGATCATTGGGTTGAAATCTGATCTGCAAAAAAAAAAAGACATTATATTTCATGAGTGTTGCAAACCAAGCTAACAGGAAAACTGACTTAGAGAAAAGCAATACTGAAACCATACATCAATCTGTTTATTCTATCACTATTAGAATGAGTAAAAACAATCACACATCTGTACAGGTAATACAGATATATCTTCCCTTCTCTTCTCAATTCTATTCTAGGGTAAGTAACAAAAGTTTAAAATCTACTAAAGAATTACAGAATATTTACCAGTCAGCAAACAAGAGCTGACCTTCCATATTTCTTCATACAGCAAGTTATTAAATGCTGCTAGTGCAGCTACTGAGAGGCCTCTATCTTGTCATTTTTGCCCAATGCTTCTATTCTATGTTGAATACAATGGGATGCCTCTCCTTCTGATACTAAGAAGCAAATATGTTGGTAGGAAAGAGGCATTCTCTCACAGTAAATGCAATTGTTTTACAAGAACATTGCTTACTTCTTTCATTGCCATCAATTCACCAGTGTCAACGCTGATACAGGTATAAACTTTCCCATATTGGCCTTCTCCTGCAGAATTGTAATTAAAAAAAGAAAAAAGAAAAAAAAATATTTTTTCCACAGCCTTATCAGCATAAGTCAGTTATATATCATCTTCCGCAGAATATTTAACATAAACGTATGTGTGGATTCTTTTGTTAGGTGCCTTGAATGCTCTAGGAATGAACAATCTAATTAACGTACAGGCATTTAAACAGAAAGTGTTTTAAACACACACATATACAAGACCAGAATATCATATATCAGTGGTGGCGAACCTATGGCACAGGTGCCAGAGGCGGCACTCAGAGCCCTCAATGTGGGCACACGCGCCATCGCCCCAGTCCTAGGCCTTCAGCTGGGTTTTATAAAACCTTTTCACTTTAGGCCTCCACCGCCATGTGCAAAAAAAAAAAAAGATTCAATCAGTCAAGTTCAACTTCTCACGGGAAAAAAAAAGATCTTGCAAAGTTGGAATTGATTGATTGAACTTTTTAGTCCCGCCTAGTCTGCTGTTACCACCGCAGCCACGCCCACCCAATGGGCCACACCCACCCAATGGGCCACACCCACCCAATGGGCCACACCCACCCGGCACCCGATGATGCATAAGTGGGTTTTGGGTTGCAGTTTGGGCACTTGATCTCTAAAAGGTTCGCCATCACTGTCATATATAATAGCTACGTTATGAAGAGTGCAGATTAACACCATCACCTAGCTCAGGGGTAGGCAACCTTGGCTCTTTTATGACTCGTGGACTTCAACTCCCAGAATTCCTGAGCCAGCATGGCTCAGCTTGGAAACCTCTCCCTTTCCCCTCAGCATGGCTGGCTCAGGAATTCTGGGAGTTGAAGTCCACGAGTCATAAAAGAGCCAAGGTTGCCTACCCCTGGCCTAGCTCCTGACCTATTCCATCCGATTCCAAAGCTAATGAATTCTATATAAAATATATGTCATTTAACCCTAAGTACCTGTCTTTACACAGTTGCATTACAGGGCAGATTTGACTTCTAAATCATCGGCAATAACTTACAGAATATCCTGGACTTAGCACGCTTTAATCTGCCGTGGCTTTTTAAACAAACCAGCAATTATAAATGCACAAATTGACAAAAGCAATAGTCCTTGAGCCAGATCAAAATAAAATATGCAGGAAGGATACGTGCATGACATTTCTGGATTAAAAGCATAAATGTAATAAGTGAAAAATATCAAGAGGTAGCTCCCTGGCAACTTACCAATTTTGTTTCCTCTTTGCCACTTAAAAGTGACCTTTCTTAAGCCCACATGCATGACATTATCGTAAGATTTGGGCGTGTCACAAACTTGGCCAATGATGTTTTTCCGTCTCATTTCCCGGTACCTCTTTTCTTCAAACAGCTGGACAGATTTCTGAACTGTTTCCATAGGTCCCTGTCTGGAAGCAGTGTCTAGAAACAAACAGAATAGGCAAAAGCATTGATTATGAATGAACTACAGTTATTTACCTACACCAGGGGTAGGCAACCTTGGCTCTTTTATGACTCGTGGACTTCAACTCCCAGAATTCCTGAGCCAGCACAGCTGGCTCAGGAATTCTGGGAGTTGAAGTCCACGAGTCATAAAAGAGCCAAGGTTGCCTACCCCTGACCTACACCATTAAAACAGTATGAAAACTATTAGAGATGCAAGACTAATAAATGCTCTAAATAGTCTAAAAAAATTATCTTTAGTAAAATAAAAAGTCAATCATTTAGACTTTATTTTACCAAGGGTATATATTTAGAATATTTGCAAGATAATTACTTCTCAATCCTCCTCCTCCTCCTCACTCCCCAGTGATTCAAATTTATATATACATTCAGCTGTAAAAACTGGGCATGCAGCTATGGTTCCTGGATTACTTTCCACCCCCCTTAGCAGCATAGGAGTTTGATTTACATCATCTCATCGTCGTCGTCATTGGAAGGGACCTTGGGGGGGTCTTCTAGTATAATCCTCTGCTTAAGCAGGAGACCTTGTATCGTTTCAAATGGCTCTTCTTAAAAGCCTCCAGCAAATGGTTGCATCTGTTCCACTGGTTGATGTTCTCACTGGTAGGAAGTTTCTCCTTAATTCCAGGTTGCTTCTCTCCTTGATTAGTTCTCGTCCATTGTTTCTTATCCTGCCTTCTGGTGCTTTGCAAAACAGATCAAACCCTTCTTCCTTGTGGCAGCCCCTTAAATACTGGAGCACAGCTATCATGTCACCCCCCTAGTCCTTCTTTTCACTAGACTACACATACCTAATCCCTACAACTGTTCTTTGCAATGTATTGCATCTGGGTGTTTTTATTCCCACACATATATTACTTCTCTGCCTGTCTTGTGTCTATGCCTGCACTGGGAAGCACAGGGTAGGCTGCATAACCCCACTTCAGGCACATGATTAGGAAGAAAGATTAAGAAAGGCTTAGAATGGAGCAGCAACCAACATTGTCTGGTGATTGTGCCTCCTATAGGGATGCATTCAGAGATTATTTCTCTCCACAGCCCTGACCACAATCTAACACACTGGTCCAGGAGCAGGCAACCTTGGCTCTTTTATGACTCGTGGACTTCAACTCCCAGCATGGCTGGCTCAGGAATTCTAGGAGTTGAAGTCCACGAGTCATAAAAGAGCCAAGGTTGCCTACCCCTGCACTGGTCCAATGCAGGATGGTCGATTCAACTTCCTAATCCAGGTAGGAGAGGGAAGGGGAGAGGCAAAATCACCTAGCCTTCTTATGCCTAGGGGGTGATTAAAATCTGGGTCTCTCTGCTCCCAGTCCTTCACCTTAACTACTATACCACACTGGTTTCCAAATACATGTAGGCATGTGGATGTGTTTGTACTGAACAAAGGTGACAAGCTCCAAGGATGGTTGCTAGCAAGAAGAAGGTAGGAACTGACACTGATTTAATCCTCCTTTTATATCCCATTTAACAGGGATGGGGCCATCTAGATGATTTTGAACTTGTATCTTTCATCACCTTGCCATGTTACTCTTGTTATCTGGAAGTAATATCTGAGGCCAAAGCCTTCCTAGACTATATTGAAAATATCTAGAATATGGATACATATAAGGATATGCTTGAAGGAGGAAATAAGAGAACAAGCTTGATTTGTTCAACAACCAATAATATGAATCTGGAGGCTAAAGCATATAAGGAACGGCTGCTGGAATGGGTATGTCTAGTTTAATGAAGAGAAGGACGAGGGGGGACATGATAGCAGTGTTCCAATATCTCAGGGGCTGCCACAAAGAAGAGGGGGTCAAGCTATTTTCCAAAGCGCCCGAAGGCAGGACAAGAAGCAACGGGTGGAAACTAATCAAGGAGAGAAGCAACCTAGAACTAAGGAGAAACTTCCTGACAGTTAGAACAATTAACCAGTGGAACAACCTGCCTCCAGAAGCGGTGAATGCTCCAACACTGGAAGTTTTTAAGAAGAGACTGGACAGCCATTTGTCCGAAATGGTATAGGGTTTCCTGCCTGAGCAGGGGGTTGGACTAAATGACCTCCAAGGTCCCTTCCAACTTTTTATTATTATTATTATTATTATTATTATTATTATTATTATTATTATTATTATTATTATTATTATTATTATTATTATTATTATTATTATTATTATTATTATTATTATTATTATTATTATTCTAGTTTGATGCAACGGTAAGAAAAATAACCTTGAAGAGAAATACTAAATTATAGCTACTATGAAATGGCAGTTTGAAATACATTTCTTGCCAAAATATCAAACTCTTTTTTTTTTTTTTAACCTTTGGTCTGATTGATAAGAGTCCGAAGCTCCCAACTTCTTCGGGCTGTTCCACTTGTATCCCCTTTTGGATAAGATGGCTCTGTGAAAAACAAAAGGTGCTGTTAAGAAATGTATGGCACACGCACAACACAGCCAAGAACTGATTTCTCACCCTTTGATCAGCAACTTTTAAGAATTCCTGCTTATATTAACATGAGGGCGAAGGCTAGCACGAATGTGTGAATGGGGCTCCACAGCAAGAGACACTATTCACGTATACAGGAACTGAGCCATGAAAAAAATAAGCAGTGGGCCCCTCGTGTCCTATTCTTTATTCTAGAGACAGCAGGTTAGGTGTGGAGAACCAGTCAAGGAACTAGCATCCCTACTCCTTCTATAGATTACGACCAATTTCCCCCCTCACGGCAAAAATAAGTTCTCAAGGATCAGCAGATCCTTAGATATAGCCTGCCCTGCTGATGGAGGGCATTTATTTGAAATTTATAGTGGAAGCATGTTACAGCTCACACAAGACATTTTTGACTCCACTGCAATAGTTTAAAATGAACACTCTGGGGAAAAAAAAAATGGTATATGTAAAAACAGACCTGTGCCAAAGAAAATAATGAAGTGAAGAACTAGAAGCTTCTATTTAAAAAGGAAAGTGAAGAGCAAAGTAATTGAAATAAATGAAGACCGTTCTCTCCATTAAGTGTAACAGAGTGGACCCTAGCAATGTTGTAATTTAATGGAGCACATTGAATAAGAAAAAGCCATAAAGACTAGTGAAGGTTAACTTAACTATACTAAGTGTTCTTTTTCTTTGTATAAGAAATGGAGTTTGAATGTTCAGACCCTGACTAAAGAATACAGGTAATCCTCGACTTACAACCACAACTGAGCCCAAATTTCTGTGGCTAAGCAAGACATTTGTTAAGTGAATTTTGCTTCATTTTACAACCTTTCTTACTATAACTGTTAAATGAATCACTGCAGTTGTTAAGTGAGGAAGATGGCTGTTAAGTGAATCTGGCTTCCCCAATGACTTTGGTTGGCACAAGGTCACAAAAGGGGATGCCATGACCCCGGGACACTGGCAACCATCATAAATATGTTGGAAGCATCCAAATTTTATTTCACCTGACCACAGCAACAGCAATAGCACTTAGACTTGTATAACGCTTCACAGTGCTTTACAGCCCTCTCTAAGCAGTTTACAGAGTCAGCATATTACCCCCAACAATCTGGGTCCTCGTTTTACCGACCTCGGAAAGATGGAAGGCTCAGTGAGGGATGCTGCAACAGTTGTTAGTGTGAAAAAATGTTCATTACTCACTTTTTTCAGTGCCATTGTTAACTTTGAACAGGCACTAAATAAAGTGTTGCAAGTGGATGACTATTGGCATTCAAGCTAAAACCCAAAGGACATCTTAGAAAGAAGCTGCTTTTTTTTTTAATTAAAAAAGGAAACGAGTGCTAATTTTTGCCACAAGAAACTGCTTGAAGTAATTTCACAACTTCACTTTCAGGGGGAAAAAAACTGACTGCTATCCCTGCCTGGGCTAGGAGCTCAGCTGCTTGCTTAAAGAGCTAAAAGAAGCAAAATAGATTTTAAAAACCAATTTGGTGAACTGTGGACCTTCACCCAGTGTTAAAAATGCCTTTATTTATTTGAAGCTATTAGACTCAATTGGATATTTATGGCTAATGCACTCATAGTCACTAAGAAATTCAAGCAACTGTGCCTAATTATCCCATACAGAATTCAATAGGTTCAGCAAAACAAAATGCCTTGTTTTGAATAACTGAATCTTGATTTACATCAGAAACAAATCATGTCTAATTGTTTTACATTTCATGCTTGAATAGTCATACCAAATTACTCGAAGGCTCACACAAAAATACAAGTTATCCAGCAACGGGCAATTTTCTAGATTATATTTAAGTCAGATAATTTATTATACATTTAGGTTATCGTTTTCCTATATATGTATGATACCTCCAAAACTGTGCTTTCTAGCTGTACTGGACTATAATTTCTATCATACTTATGTTAATACATAAGCATGGAATACATCCATTGGCACGGTAGATGGGAATGTAGTACTTAAAAACAGCTGGAGGCCATGAAATTATGAAGGGTTTTAGCACAAAGAAACAGCAGATGAACCAGATTCATCATATATGCAATTCTGGCCGCTCCAAAAGCCTATGAATACTTTTGGTTCATACTAATCCCTTTAAATGAAAACAGGAAATTGTCATATAAGAAATTCAGTGAGAGCACCTCTTTCAAACTATTTCTCCATTATACTGTACTGTTGCAATTACCCAGTTTCTGTAAACCTGTGCAAAAGAAAAGCCAAAGATAGTAACCCAGCATCTTTTTTTTCCTCCCTCTTTGGAGACGATGCAAATATGCCAATATTTCAGAAAAGGTGGATGGTATTATTGTCTTCCACAACAAAAAATATGTGTTTGAGCTCTTCCAAGTCTGCATCTTATTGGCATTCACGAATGCACTAAATTGCAGGAAAGGCTCTTCCGTTCCTTTAAAGTCCACGACTGCAATTTGCTTTATAAACATGTTTCGCCTGTATAGTTATGTGCAGAAAGGGAAATGATGCAACAGATGAAACAAAGGTTGCTTACTTCAACTATTTACTGTCCAAAGAATATGTGCTCTTTGAGCGATAGCGTCCTAGTGAATGCTTTCCTTGGGTATTTTTCTTTAATGTCCCAAAGATGCTTTCTTTCAAAAGACAACTGAGCTTTCTTGTTTTGCTTGAAGATGTTTTGCGTCTTATCCAAGAAGTTTCTTCAGTTCTGACTGAATGGCGGACAATGGAAGGATTTATATTCCTTGCAGTCCTGTGGTTGTTAGCCCTCTTTCTGAGAGTCACTGAGGCAAAACAAGAAAGTCCAGTTGCCTTTTGAAAGAAAACACCTTTGGGATAACCATGACCTCGAAAACAGAGAATCTCCATAGATATTTAATTTAATGTCTTTACCAACAAGTTTGTAGCAGCCTTCTCAACATCAGCTCATATATATCCCAGAAAGACTATCTCCTAGGGCAGGGGTAGGCAACCTTGGCTCTTTTATGACTCGTGGACTTCAACTCCCAGAATTCCTGAGCCAGCCATGCTGGCTCAGGAATTCTGGGAGTTGAAGTCCACGAATCATAAAAGAGCCAAGGTTGCCTACCCCTGTCCTAGGGAAATCTATTTCAAACCTTCTTTTCAACCAGCTAATTAACTCTTCAGTCTTTAAACTTGCAGATCCTCAAGTGGTTTTATTTGTGGTCAGATAGTTGTTATAGCTATTGTCATAGCTACCAATGTTGAAGTCTAGACAAATTTCAAATGAAAGTGCCATACAAGTAAGTTTCAAGACTGGAATTAATAACAAAATAAGCTGTTCTAAATGTTTCTAAAATCTGACTCTCATATTATATGGTCAAAATCTCCACAATTATATCAAGAGTAAGGATACCAAACTAAAAGTTAAGCAGAAGCCTTACCAGGATATGATAAATATATTTTAGGGGAAATAGTATTCATATACAATCATCATTATAATAGCACCTTCTCGTTCTTCTGTGGGACTTGAATGTCGGCTTAATGATCTAAACTGTAGTTCAGCAGCAATTGAAGCCAGACGATCATTTTCAGGAACGCTGGAGCCTCTGTTTTTTTTTAAAAAAAAAACAACCAAAAAACAAAAACACCACAACTGTTTTACTGATCAGGACTTTTACTCCCCCCATTTCTGAGGTGCAAGAAATTGAAAATGCAAGAACACAGCCATGACTGGTTATGTTAACCAAAGCTACTGTTTAAAAAAGCAAGCTAAATATTTGTAATATACATCTAATAATATCTATATCTATATATAGTATATATATAGTATATATCCATTATCCTGAATAAGGGAACTTAAAAAAACTGCTAGTTTTTAACTGCTTTTAATGTTAGAATCAATGAAACTAAATGCAAAAAGAGCCAGCATATACAAATGCAAACATTAAGACGCATTTATGCATGATAAAAAAAAAAATCAATGGTCTCATAGGAAATTGGTGACCAAAATCTTTGGCATTATTATAGGCCAGCTTTTTGCAAAGAGTTTTAATTGACAGATAAACAAACTTTAGTTTTAGGAAATGGCATGTTAAAGCATTGGTGTCATCACTGGCTTGCAAGTACATGCATATAACACATACACGTATACACGTATACATTCTCTTGGCCCTGGTCGTATCTCAAATGTGCATTTGTGCTGGCTGTATAATTGGTCTAATTTCATGTGACTTGAATCACAGGTAGTACTATAAAAATGCAGAAAGGGTAAACAAAATGAATTGCATGCATCAAAGACAGAACAAAACAATTCAAACTACTTTTTTTTAAATAAAACATGCATTAT
>NW_015394944.1:0-4384 GCF_001527695.2 Protobothrops mucrosquamatus
TCTGAAAAAAATACTTACCTGGCAGGGGAGACCCCTTGATTACTGAAAAAAGTGACTTATGATCGTTTTTTACACTTACAACCGTTGCAGCACACACACCCCCGTGGTCACATGATCAAAATTTGGGACGTTTGGCAACTGATTCATATTTATGACGGTTGCAGTGTCCCCGGTGTGTGTGTGTGTGTGTGTGTGTGTGATGTGATCTCCTTTTGTGACAATGTGGGGAAGCCAGATTCACTTAACAACCATGTTACTCCTTTGAAAGCTGCAGGGATTGGCTTACGGCGAGAAAGGTCATAAAACGGGGCAAAACTGATTTAACGACTGTCTCACTCAGCAATGGAAATATTGGGCTCAATTGTGGTCGTAAGCCAAGGACTACCTGTACACACACAAACACACACGGGTCCACACCCAGGACCCCCTACACACACACACACCACACACACACACACACACACGATGCTGGCTTTGAACCGAAGGGGGTTGCAAGTTGAGTTTTCCCAGAAGGCAGTTTGGCAGTTTGGTTGTGACTGTTGAGAGAAATGGCCACATAAATCTCTGGGAGCTGAGCTAATATAAAACGAAGTTCTCCCTTGGATTTTGTCTCTCTTGGTTTTAGGTAAAGTCTCCTTCAATTCAAGCTTGGCTGCCGGTTATTGCCCAGACATGCCTGCACAGTTTTCCTAGCAGCGGCGCGGAAGTAGTTTGTAGGTGCCTGCCTCCTTCTAGGGAATTGCGTTCCCTTGTGAGCCTCGCCTTGAGTGCTGGTGTGTGTGTTCCCTGGGGCCCTTCTTGCAAATCCTAAGCAGGACTGATCTGGTTTAGCTTCTCAGTCCAAGCTAGCACAGCCAGGGATTGTTGCCTGCAGAGAAATCACTTGGTGAAACTGGTCCTCTAATGCAAGGGTCTCCAACTTTGCCAACTTTAAGACTGGCGGACTTCAACTCCACAAGCTGAAGTGTTAATACCACTTTACGATGCCTTGGTAAGGCCACACTTGGAATACTGCATCCAGTTTTGGTCACCACAGTGTAAAAAAGATGTTGAGACTCTGGAAAGAGTACAGAGAAGAGCAACAAAGATGATTAGGAAACTGGAGGCTAAAACCTATAAAGAACGGTTGCAGGAATTGGGTATGTCTAGTTTAATGAAGAGAAGGATGAGGGGGGACATGATAGCAGTGCTCCAATATCTCAGGGGCTGCCCCAAAGAAGAGGGAGTCAAGCTCTTCTCCAAAGCGCCTGAAGGCAAGACAAGAAGCAACCGATGGAAACTAATCAAGGAGAGAAGCAACCTAGAACTAAGGAGAAACTTCCTGACATCTAATTGTCAGGAAGTTTCTCCTTAGTTCTAGGTTGCTTCTCTCCTTGATTAGTTTCCACCCAATTGAGGTTAAGTCTTTGACACTTCCTTTTATGTCTTTTCAGACTGAGTCTGTAGCCCTCTTATTATTTTGAGAGCAGCAACCTTCAGCTGAATTTCCCAGTCATTTAAGAATCTCGGAGAGGGGTGATATTTTTTTTAAATATCTTAAACGGAAACAAGCAGAATTGGAGGCATGAAGGCCTTTTAAAAACTTTGTAAGGTGAACTGGAACAACAGTGTTCCTTTTGAGACTTAACCCAGTTTATAAATCTTCTGAGTTGAACTCTCCAAGGTCCTGATATTGCTAAAGTCCAGAGCTCTTTGGGCCTTTCATTGTTAATGATTCCTACTCGGTTCCTTTAGAGCAGGGGTCTTCAAACTTGGCCCTTTTATGGCTTGTGGACTTCAACTCCCAGAATTCGCTGGCTGAGGAATTCTGGGACTTGAAGTCCACAAGCCATAAAAGGGCCAAGTTTGAAGACCCTGCTTTAGAGTTCTTGGCCAAGATAAAGTTTTTATTTTGCAGTCTTGTTGGCTGCAGAGAACATGTCTCTTCATAGATGTCTTGGTGGAAGCAGAGACATTTTCCCCTGAATATCTCCAGGAATATGCAAAATCCTTCCAAATTTAAACTTCAAATTCTCCCACCAAGAAGGGATCGCAAGTCATTTTCCATCACCCTCTACTGTAAATGATTCTGTATGTCTTTTGATCAGTTGAACCACATCCCTATGTCTTTAGGACATATGTCAATGAGCTGAACTCAATTTGCTTAACGTTGGGGCAATGTTACGTTGGTATATGGTTTCTGTTAATCAGCAATAGCACTTTAGACTTATATACCACTTCACAGTGCTTTCCAGGCCTCTCTAAGGGGTTTATAGAGTCAGCCTCTTGCTCCCCAACAATCTGGGTCCTCATTTTACCAACCTCGGAAGGATGGAAGGCTGAGTCAACCTTGAGCCGGTCAGGATCGAACTGCTGACAGTCGGCAGAGTTAGCCTGCAAATGCTGCATTCTAACCACTGCACCACCAGGGCTCATAATATGCTGATGCAGGTTGTCCTCAACTTACAACTGTTCATTTAGTGACCATTCAAAGTTACAAGAGCACTGAAAAAAGTGACTTCCGATGTTTTTTCACACTTACGTTGCAGCATCCCCAAGGTCCCGTGATCAAAATTCAGACCCTTGGCAACTGACTCATATGCATGACAATTACAGTGTCCTGGAGTCAATGGGGAAGCAGATTCACTTAACAACTGTGTGGCTAATTTTAACAACTGCAGTGATTGACTTAACGACTGTGCCAAGAAAATTGGGGCAAAACTCACTTAACAAACGATTCACTTAGCAACAGAAATTTTGGGCTCCCCGTTGCAGCCGTAAGTCGAGGACTATCTGTATTAGCCAAGGTCTTCTACAAAGTTTCACAATCATTAACTGGAGAACTATTTGGTAGAGGGTGTACTACTTGAGCAGGGGATTGGACTGGAACATCTCCCAACGGTTATCTGTTGTTATTTCCTTCCCTGTCCCCACGTAGATCTTTACCTGAAACTCTAAATGTCTCTTTGGTTCATGAATTGCTGAGAGATTAAGTAAATGCAAGTGAAATTGACAAAGCACGCAGAAAATAGAACCCTGGATTTGGACGACGTAAACGGAGTGCCCTATGAGTACCGGTGCATATTCTCAGAATATAATTTACTCAACTAGTGTTGTTTGGTGGAAAACCAGAATTTCCAGTTCTCTCAGTTCTCGCCCGAAGAGAGATAACACTTCTCTGGTTTCCTGGTTGCTAAGCCTTCTCAGAAGAGACTACTGTAATTTGTGTACCATTTCTGTGCGCGTCTGAATTCTGGGATACGATGCAGCGTGTTTTCCACCTTTTCATCTCACAAAGAAAAAGTGCGCACTTGATGAAAGGGAACTAATCGTGATTCATATAAGTAGTCTCTCGGCCTAAGAGGATTTCCCCGATGCGGCGGTTCTTAGCAATTTACAACAGGAAATCATAACAGCCCTTATAGACGTCATGAAGGGCCGACTTGATTTGTGTAGTTAGGTTTACATCAGTCTCTCTTTCTCTCTGTGTGTGTGTGTGTGTGGTGGCGGCCGTGGCCAACAATCTTTGCCTTCAGAGTTATGAAGTTGGGAGTTCAGAAATGGCCTTCACGAGAAGGACCACTTCTCCAGCACTGGAGATGGAGAGTTTGAGCCGTATCTCTTACTTCCCCTCTCGTTGTGCCCGTTTCCTTGTTGTGAAGGGAGGAAGGGAGTTATCACCGGATCTAGGTTAGTCGAAACCAGTTCATGATATCCCGTGGTGGAATTATAAGGTTGCAACAAGAGGGCAAGAAGGAAAGTTTGGGTGAGGACACTGGCCTGAGCCAAACTTCTTTCTTTGCGTCACTAGGAAGTTGTCCGGCATAACTCACTCTTTGCTATTGAGCTTGGCCCTCGGTCTGTCTGTCTTTCTGTCTGTCTGTCTGCCTGCCTGCCTGCCTGCCTGCCTGCCAGTCTGTCCATTCATCTGTCTGTATCTAAACTAGAAATCATGGGTGCTCCATCACTGGAGGTTTTTAAGAAGAGACTAGACAGCCACTTGTCTGAAATGGTATAGGTTCTCCTGCTTGAGCAGGGGGTTGGACTAGAAGACCTCCAAGGTCCCTTCCAGCTCTATTCAATTCTATCTGTCTGTCTCTAAATCTGTCTCTATTTCCATCCATCCATCTGTCTTGTCTATCCATCTTTATTATTATATCTATCTATCTATCTATCTATCTATCTATCTATCTATCTATCTCTATCTATCTATCTATCTATCTATCTATCTATCTATCTATCTATCTTTCTATCTATCTATCTATCTATCTATCTATCTATCTATCTATCTATCTATCACTCTGTCTGTCTATCATCTATCTGTCTATCTATCTATCTATCTCTATCTATCTATCTATCTATCTATCTATCTATCTATCTATCTATCTTTCTATCTTTCTATCAC
>NW_015394944.1:6050-10703 GCF_001527695.2 Protobothrops mucrosquamatus
CTTATGACCGCTGCAGCAAGTCCATGCTCACATGATTTACATTTGGTTGCTTGCTAAGTCTAAGTCACTCGCATTTATGACGGTCGCAGCGTCCCGGGATCATGTAAGCCCCTTTTGCAAACTTCTGGCAAGCAAAGGCAAGGGGGGGAAGGCAGATTCACTCAACAACCGGGTTACTAATTTATCATCCGCAGTGATTTACTTAACCACGGTGGCCAGAAAGGTCGTAAAATGGGGCAAAATTCACTTAACAACTGTCTCCCCTAACGACAGAAATTTGGGGCTCAGTTGTGGCCGTAAGTTGGGGACTACCCGTATTCACACGTCACCTCTTTCGGCGCTGTCTTGCCTTTGAGCGGTTGCTAATTCATAACCCTGTATTCCGAAATTGAACATGGCTAGCTGAACCCAGGGAATGCCCCAAAGGTAGTGGCAGCTTCTGATCCATCTCCCTTGCCGCCATGTTCCAACGAACTAAAATAAGCTTTTCATGGTTTTTGTTTCTGTTTTGATGGGAGGGGTCCTTCCTCGATTTTGCCTCTCTCTCCTCCGGAACATTAGCACAATTTAAATTTTGCATCTCCGTCTTGCTTTGCTCTTTGCCTAGTGACAAAACAGCTGTTCACGGCCATCCAGAGACTTTGTTCTAAATGATATATTATTTATCCAGCATGTAATGAGTCCTTTGTCAATAGATCTCCTCCCCCCCCTCCCTCCTCCAACTGGGTTAGCGCCTTTTAAATTCACACTCCAAGACGGCTTAGAACGTGCATTAAACTAAACATATGTATTTAGGGACTTGCACGTGTTTTTCTTAATGGGCCATTCATCTTTTTTCACTGTGTATTTAGAGATACTTAAATCTGCAGATTAGTCTGCTGTGGAGCGTTTGGGCTACCTCCACCGGCTGAAAGCAATATAAAAAAAAATTGATTGTGTTTTGAGGATAAAGGATTTGGCGTGGGAGAAGCTGTTTGATTACCGGAGAGGAACCGAATCGTCACTTTTTTTAGGAAAAACGAAATTCAGCCTTAAAAGCTTGCATTTTTCAGAACCTGCAAATGAGATGCGGGGATTTTAGTGTTTTGTTTTGCTGGGAACAAAAGAAGAAGTGTGCCACAACTGGCCTGTGAAGCTTGTTTACTGCATGAAGACAATGTTGTGGGTTTGTCTCGTTCATTTGCTCCATTAGATTCGTGGTGGACGCCCATTCTTGTAGACTCTTTGGCGCGAGCAGCCAGATCCACAGGTGAAGAGTTCAATTAGCTACTTTATTGCCCATGCCTATTTTACAGGAATCTTCCCAAACTGGCAGTTTTATATCTGGGCTAAACTAGATAAGATTCAGCAGCATTCAAAGGTAGTTGGACTTTGCCCTCTTGTGCCTACATAAGGATTCCAGGCTAATTCCCTGCTTGACTCCTGGCCCAGGATTAGCCAGTCTCTCTCCAACACGGACTCCGATTCCATGCATGGAATCATACCGTAGCCCAACAGGCTGGATTCAAAGAATATGAGTCCACGAATGTGAATGTGAAGCCGAGGAAACGTAATAAAAAGGGAACCCTTAAATGCACCCATTAGGTCCGTGGTGGCGAACCTATGGCACGTGTGCTACAGGTGGCACGCAGAGCCCTCTCTGTGGGCATGCGCGTTGTCGCCCCGGTCCTAGGCCTTCAGCTGGGTTTTGTAAAACCTTTTCGCTTTAGGCCTCCGCCACCATATGCAAAATAAAAAAAAAGGTTCAATCAATCAGTCAATTTCAACTTCTCGCGGGCAAAAAAAAGATCTCGCAAAGTTGGAATTGATTGATTGAACTTTTTAGTTCCACTCAGTCTGCCGTTACCACTGCAGCCATGCCCACCCAATGGGCCACACACACCCAATTGGCCACACACACCCAATGGGCCATGCCCACCCGGCACACGACGATACATAAGTGGGTTTTGGGTTGCAGTTTGGGCACTCGGTCTCTAAAAGGTTCGCCGTCACTGCATTAGGTCTTCAATTTAGCATGGTTCATTGCGTTGCAAGGGACATTTTGGTCCCAGTTGTGATTGTAAGTTGGGGATAACCCTTAGTTCCCTTTGCAACTGGGCTTTTCTTTTGTGGGTTGAGTTTTTTTGTGATGCCGTTTGGTGGTTTTGATCATCTTCGTGAAAGAAGGGAACGTAAGCTGCTCAAATTCCCCCTGAATTGAAACAGCCTGCGAGCACCAGTGAATTAATACAGGGAGTCCTCAACTTAACAACGGTTTGTTTAGTGACCGTTCAAAGTTACAACGGCACTGGAAAAAGTGACTTAGGACCGTTTTTCACACTTTTACAACCATTGTGGGTCACGTGATTGAAATTTGAATGCTTGGCATCTGACTCGTCCTTATGACAGTTCCAGAATCCTGAACTCACGTGATCCCCTTTTTGCGACTTTCTGCCAAGCAAAGTCAGTGGAGAAGCCAGATTCGCTTACTAACTTAACAGCTGCAACGATTCACTTAACGACTATAGCTGGAAAGGTCATAAAAGGGGGCAAAACTCTGTCTGACTTAACAACATAAATGTTGGGCTCAATTGCAGTCGTACTTCGAAGGCTCACTGAATTCCTGGCTCAACATCCTTGCTTTGAAATAACGGATGGCCGAGAATTCACTCCCAACCCCACCATTTTACGTCACGGCAAGCGGGATGTTGTCTGTGGGCGCCGGGGCACCCATGGACTGCTGCCTTGCAGTCTGCCAGCCGGTCTTCTCTTCCCTCCTCGATTGAGGTTTGTTTTAAAGCTTCTTCTAATTAAAAATAAATGGATGCTGGCTTGCTGCCCAGCAAAGAACCATTGCTGATTTCCAAGAATGCCTCTGGGCCCTGTAAGTTTGCATAGAAAGTAAAAGTGGTCAGTAGCCGTAGCTACTGCTTGGAAAGACGCCCGTCTGCCCAGAAAAAGAGCAGAGGGCACCGGGTGTTCGAAAACAACCTGGGGGAATAAAAGGAAATAATGGCATGTGAGAATGACCTTGGGAGACAGGGTGAAGGGAAGCTGCCAAGGGAACGATCAGATAAGAGAATGCATAGCCCACAGTTGGATAAGGGGTGGGGCAAAAGACTCAGGAAGGAACCTCTCTAGTTTCTCATCCTATAAAGCAAAGAGCTGTAATGATACATGGGACAGACCTTGGGAGACAGACTGAACAGATGCTGCGTAGGGAATGGTCAGATAAGAGACAGCATAGCCCGCGGCTGCATAATGGGTGGAGAAAGAGGTTCAGAAGAGGCCCTCACTAACTTATCAGGCTGTATAGGAGGGACCTGTAATAGTATATGAGAAAGACCTTGTGAGGAGGAGGGAAGAAGTGCTGCCTATAGAATAATCCGATAAGGGACAGCCTAGCCCAGGGCTGCATAATGGGTGGGGCACGAGACTTGGGAGAGGCTCTCTCTAGTGTCTCATCCAGCAAAGGAGACAGCTATAATGGCATGTGAGAAAGACCTTGGGAGATGCTGCCTAGGGAACGGTCAGATAAGAGACAGCATAGCCCAGAGCTGAACAATGGGTGGAGAAAGACACTCAGAAGGGAATCTCCCTAGTTCCTTAGGCTGTAAAGGAGGGGGCTGTAATAGTATGTGAGAAAGACATCAGGAAATGGGGAGATGAGATGCTGCTTAGGGAACAGTCAGATAAGAGGCAGCATAGCCCAGGGCTGCATAAAGGGTGAAGAAAGACACTCAGAAGAGACTCTCCCTAATTTCTTAGGCTGTAATGGTATGTGGGAAAGACCTAGGGAGATGGAGGCAAGCGATGCTGTCAGGGGAGCAGTCTAAAGCTTAACCAAATCAGAATCAGAATCACAGAGTTGGAAGGGACCTTGTGGATCATCTAGTCCAACCTCCAAGCAGGAGACCCTACACCATTTCTGACAGATGGCAGTCCAGTCCCTTCTTATGGGTTAGATTGAATCCTTTTGGCTGAGGCTGTAAAGCAAGGAACGTTGTGACACTCTCTGGAGGAGCAGTAGATGAGTAGAGGACGGTTAGTCGTTGTGTACAGGCCTGAAGCAGATTGAAGTTGTTATCCATCCAGTTCCCGACTATCCTAATCAGTAGCAAGGGAAATCAAAGAGGAAGGGAAGCGTCAAGAGATGTACGAAAGGGGAGGTCTTAGACAAACTCTGATCTTGCTGATGGGACGTGTCTCCAGCTGACGGAGGATTTCCTGAACCGAAAGCGCCTGTGTGAAGATTTCGCTTTAGGGCATGTTATTCCTCTTATTACATTCAAAGTGGTAAATAGTGCAGCAAGCAGGGCTATCAGAACTACAAAGTTGGCCCGAAGGCTCCAGAGGAAAGGCAGCTTCTGATCTCAGCGTGTTCTACTGCTTGCATAAATTGCTTCAGCATGGTGGGATCTGGCTTTGAGGAAGTCATGGGGAAACAGTTTTTTTTCTTTTTTTCTTTTTTTTTTAAGTGATCCCTTTATCTCAGTTGCCTCCTTTCCAGACAGGGTCAGTTGTCTGGATCTGGGTGTGGGTCTTTTATGTTGAGAGATTTGCCAGCCCTTGACCCAGGGGTGCTGGAAAGAGAGAGAGAGAGAGAGAGAGAGAGAGAGAGAGAGAGAGAGAGAGAGAGAGAGAGAGAGAGAGAGAGAGAGAGAGAGAGAGAGA
>NW_015394944.1:12019-17250 GCF_001527695.2 Protobothrops mucrosquamatus
CTCCCTCTCTCTCCCTCTCTCTCTCTCTCTCTCTCTTTCTCTCTCTCTCTCTCTCTCTCTCTCTCTCTCTCTCTCTCTCTCTCTCTCTCTCTCTCTCTCATACCTTTCTCATTCTCTCTCTTCTCTCTCTCTTATCTCTCTCTCATATCTTTCTCATATCTTTCTCTCATTCTCATATCTTTCTCTCTCATTCTCTCTCTTCTCTCTCTCTCTCTCTCTCTCTCATATCTTTCTCATTCTCTCTCTTCTCTCTCTTCTCTCTCTTTCTCATATCTTTCTCATTCTCTCTCATTCTCTCTCTCTCTCTCTCTTATATCTCTCTCTCATATCTTTCTCATTCTCTCATTCTCTCTCTCTTATCTCTCTCTCTCTCATATCTTTCTCATATCTTTCTCATTCTCTCTCTCTCCATCTAAAGAGGGTCTCTGTCAACCTCCCCTCTTCAAAGGCCTCCTTATTTCTTGACATATGCATTTAACCCTGACACAGAACCTCTTGCCTTCCCCTTTCCTTTGTTTATATATAAAATTAATTGTCTTGGGAAGACCCAGTTCTCCCTCCGGCTCGCACCGCATCCCGGTTCCCCAGCCTCCACTTGCACTCAAAGGCTCCTTTGCAAGCACCAAGTGACCGAGCCTTGCAAAATATTTGAAGCACCCTACCCACCGGTGCTTTGAAACACTCCAGCCAGCCTGTTGTGTGTGTGTGTGTGTGTGTGTCGGGGCGGGGGGGGGGAAAGAGAGAAACTGATCCCCCCACCCATAAGGCCCACTTAGTTGCTTAGCAACCAGTTCTGCCAAGATGGAGATAGGGAGAAGAGAATCTTCCTTCTCCGGCTTCTCCTCCTCGGCTTGTCAATCTGGAGAGATAAAACGGGATGGGGTGTGTGTGTGTGTGTAATCGTTTGCCAGGGTGTCCCTACGCCAACCCCTCCTGGAGGTGGCGGATTTTGCTCAAGTAGGGTAAAGAGAGGGAAGTGGCTGGTCCTCCATCTCCGGAAGAGCCTCGGAGAGCCAACCATCCCTTGGGGAGGGGGAGATTGGCCGGCTGCCCGTGGTTGCAGTCTGCGTGGAAGGGAGCAAAGTGGGGCCTTCCCCTTTTGTGTGCCCGGACAGAGAGCTCCTTCATGCCTGCTAGGAAGGGGGCCCGGGGTAGGCTTGCAATGAAGGACTTTGATTGTGGGGAGAGCCAGTTCAAGTTTCTGCTTGACTCTGGAGTCCCATCGGCTCCATTGAGGTCTCCCAGCCCCACCTGCCTGGGCAGAATCAGAAAACCAGAGTTGGAAGGGACCTTGTAGGTCATCTAGTCTAACCCCCCTCCCCGCCGCCCAAGCAGGAGACCCTACACCAGGGGTCTTCAAACTTGGCCCTTTTAGGTCTTGTGGACTTCTCTCTCACTCCCTCCCCCCTTTTTTCTCCCTCTCTCTCCTCCCTCTCTCACTCTCTCTCATTCTCATTCTCCCTCCCTCTCCCCTTTTTTCTCCCTCTTTCTCCTCTCTCTCTCATTCTCTCTCTCTCATTCTCGTTCTCCCTCCCTCTCCCCTTTTTTCTCCCTCTTTCTCCTCTCTCTCTCATTCTCTCTCTCTCATTCTCGTTCTCCCTCCCTCTCCCCTTTTTTCTCCCTCTTTCTCTTCTCTCTCTCATTCTCGTTCTCTCTCATTCTCATTCTCTCATTCTTTCTCTTTCTTCCCCTCTCTCTCTCTCTCATTTTTTATTTTTTTTTGCAACTGCTATTTGTAAGCGGCATAGTAAGCTGGAAAAATAAATGTCTTAGGGGTGGTGGTGGGAAAGGACTAGAGTTAGTTTCTGTTTTAACCCAAAGGATATTAGTTATGGCTACTTCTGCTAAGTCCAGCCAAAGAGAAGGCTGAAGTTATTTCAAGAATCAAAGTAATAAATCAAAGCTTGGTGCTCAACTGAAGCACTGCTATGTGCAATTTTGGGTGGTGAGCAGTGGGGATTTTGCCTGTAGCGGCACTGAAATTGTGGTTCCCCAAATTAACCTTATAACCCATTGTTAAAGACATACAACGGTGGTCCCCAACCTTTTCTTCACCACAGACCCTCTTTAAATACAATTTGTGGCCACTGGCACACACACCTTTGTACGCATGTGTGTACGCTTGCACGCCTCTTGATCCTCAGACTTTTGATTTTGCTCAATTTCATCCCTTCCTTTTCCATTGTATGTTACTGCCGCAAACAGATGGTGTCCCTGCTATGTTGCTTGCTATTTTTATTACTTGATTGATTCAGATTTTGAATTCTCTGTGTCTGTTCTCTCTCTCTTTTTTTAAAAAAAAATCTTAGCTCTGTTTAAAAGCTCCTGGGAGTAAAAGCAGACTAAAATAATTTTCTAAAAGCAGTTACCATGTGCTTTGGCAACTTCAAAACAATGCAGTGTTAAATATCACAGTTTACCCATCCTCTGCAACAATGCTGAGAAACATCTCAGTGACAGAGAATAACCAAATAACATATGGAACAGTAAGCAATCCTTTGAGAGCTGAAGCTTTTAATTTTACATTCGGGAATTCTAAAATTGGCGGGGCCCTCGGTGCTCTCCGAGCGTGGCTGTTTTTTGAAGACGTTTCATAACCCAACTGAGTAACATCATCAGTAGTAGAAGGGACTGTGGTTTGATCTCTGTTTATATACAAGTGATTTGTCCTGTCTGTGTTGCTGGGGGTGTTCTTGGTGATTCCTTGATTAGATTATTGTTTATTATCTTGTTTGTCTGAGTCGGTGGCTCCTTGATTGGGGTCTGGTATACTTCTTGATTGTTGGTCTATTTTACAGAGCAAGCCACTTTATATGTTTATGTTTAGTTTATTTAGATTTGTATACCGCCCTATCTCCCTTACGGGACTCAGGGCGGTGAACAGGCGATAATAAAATCACAATAAATATCTATTCTAAAATCAAATTAAATAAAGAAAGGCCTGCTCTAAAATACCCCATATAAAAACCTATACTAAAACCTAATTAAGACTACGCCAGGCCGGCCGCACGAAATAGATGGGTTTTCAGGGCTATAAACAGAGAGCAAGCTCCACTCCTTTCTAGACCTGATGATGTTACCTAGTTGGGTAACAAAATGTCTGCAAGAAAACAGCCAAGCTCAAGAGAGCACCGAGGTCTCCACAATTGTGTTGTTTTACTCTTGTGCAAACCAAGCCGGCTGATCTCAAAAGTCTTAATCCCAATGCATATAAATAAGTTGTCAGAGACAGGTGACCTTGAGCCATCTAACCAATGAAGATCTCTCTTTCAGAGCATCTCTAAAAGCCGGACAGGTGAGGTAGATGCTGGCCGTGTGTTTTCTTTTCATCGGCCTGCAAACAAGGCCCCTATGTCCTTTCAATCACTTAAGCTGGGCCTTGGTCCCTGACATGCCTTCTGTTGATAGTAATTCTGCACCCTTTAGTCTCTGGGTATTTACCACCATCTCTGGAGTATATACTGATGGCTTAAAGTAGGATCATTTCCTTCTTGATGGACAACCGGCACCTGTGGGACTTTTAATAGCCTCTCCACGGAATGCCTGTCAAAAGGTACCGCAGGAGTTGTGAGCTACTGCCCTACAATTGAGGCACTTTCGAAGGAAGGAGATCAGTGAACAGCAAAGGGGGGGGGGAGAGAGAGAGAGAGAGAGGAAGGGAGAGAGACAGAGAGACAAGAAAGAGAGGGAGGGAGGGAGGGATGAAGGGAGAGAGACAGAGGAGAGAGAGAAGGAGAGAAAAAAGAACGAGTGAGAGTATGAGAGACAGAGAGACAGGAGAGATAGACAGAGAAAGGAGGGAGGGAGAGACAGAGACAGAGACAGGAGAGAAGGGGGGAGGGAGGAAGGGAGAGAGAGAGAAAGAGAAGGAGTGAGAGTATGAGAGACAGAGAGAGACAGGAGAGATAGACACAGAAAGAGAGAGACGGAGACAGGAGAGAGAGAGGGAGGAAGGGAGGGAGACGGAGACAGGAGAAAGAGAGAGAAGGAGAGAGAAAGAGAGAAGGAGTGAGAGAGTATGAGAGACAGAGAGAGAGAGGAGAGATAGACAGAGAGAGGGAGTTGCATTATAAGAAATTTCTCCCGGGAGAAACCCAGCCCGGAGAGCTGGAGAAATATAGCAGTTCCCTCCACAGTTGCTGTCAAGCTTCTCCAGAATATATACTTTCCAATTTTACTCTTCTTTTTTTTTTTAATTCTGCCCTCTAGAAAAAGTTTCCTTAGCTCTCCCAGTTGCCAGGAATAAAGCTAAGGGACATAAATACTCCACAATCCTCCCCCCCCCCAAATAAAAAATGCCGAGGCCCTCGAAAGAGTGCCTAGAAGAGCCACAAAGATGATCAGGGGTCCGGAGGCTAAACCGTACGATGAACAATTGAGAGGAACCAGGCATGTTGAGCCTAATATGAAGGGAAGACTCGGGAGATACATGATAACTGTCTTCCAGTACTTTAAGGGCTGATCCAGGGAAGAGGTGGTCAACTTATTCTCCAAAGCATCTCAGGGCAGGGCATGAAGCTCCTCAGAGGAAGGTACAACCTGCTGGAAGTAAGGAAGAATTTCCTGACAGTGAGGGCCATTAATCAGTGCAATAGCTTTGCCTGTGTTCCATCACTGGAGGTTTTTAAGAAAAGATTGGACGACCATTTGTCCTGGATGGTATAAGGTCTCCTGCCTTGGTCCAAGGTCCAAGGTCCCACCCAGCCCTGTGATTCTATAATTCTACGAATGAGGCATGGAGGGGCTCTAACAAGCCATTGCTTTGCCTTTCTGGCGTGTCAAAGGAACATCCATAAACCAACTCAACCCAACCCTCTAGTGGAAGATCAAAAGATGAAGCAGGAGAGCGAAATAGCCTTGGAAGTATCTTTTATTTCAAAGGTAGACAGATGGATGGAAACTTGTGAACCTTGACAGTGGTAGGATGACAATCCCAGTCACGACTATTTTGTGTCCTTTCGAATCAGAGGAAAAAGATCTCCAGATCCTTTTGAGAATGTGGTGGAAAGATCTATCAGTGCAAATCCCCCCCTTTTTTTGCCTTGAAATTGAATCGCTGGTGCTTAATTCCCACAAGCCGCCATGCTCTGGGGGATCGTTCCAGCTGTCACTCCCCTTCCCAAAGTCTCAGACGGAAATAACATGAGTTATTGATGATGAGGCAATTTTGAGTGATTAATGTAGTGCCATCTCATGAGTAGCTTCTAATTGAAGGGAGACAGTTATTGATT
>NW_015394945.1:0-1088 GCF_001527695.2 Protobothrops mucrosquamatus
TTTTTAGAAAGAGCTTGTGAGAAAGAGCCTGTGGCCTAGTGGCTCACACCTCTGCTTAACATGCAGACAGCCCAGGTTCGAATCTCAGAAGGGTATGTCTGGCTGATGAAAACCAAATAAGGTTTGAAATAGCTATCCCAGTACTCCCTTAATTCTTTGTTAGCAATTCAAATTTTGGAATATATATATATATATATATGTAGGTCTTTAGTTATTCGGGTTTTCTCCCACGTAGAATTAAAAGTACCTTGACGACGTTTCGACGAAGTCACATTCGTCATCTTCAGGCTGGTGTCTTCAGCTTCCTGCTTCTGGGAGTAGTGTATATATATATACACTACACTACACACACACAGAGAGAGAGAGAAATATACATACATACATAAAGGATGCTCATTTGAGAGTTTTGGAGATGCTTAATTTTGGAGGCTTAAAAATACTGACATGGCTGCGGAGTGAGGAAGATAAATACTAATAAAAATCTAGTCATAATTGGTTTTAAAATGGATCCTTCAAGGTATTGAAAAAACAGTATGAAATATTAAAGTGCTGCTGTTATCTGTTCTGTGACCATATTAGTTAAATTATGGCACATCGCATAACTTGTAGGGGAGGAATTATTGGAAGAATTCTTCCACAGTGCGATTCTTCAAGGAGAGACTCTATTATGGGGACACAATAATTTTCTGCAGATAATTTAGCGGAGTGATTAAAGGATGTTAATTTATTTTATTATGGAATAGGTTTGGGGGTTATTCAATCCACAGGACATTCTAACAAATCCATCAGGGAAGAATAATATAAACAACGTAGGACAAGCAATAAGGTTACAGTCATTGCATTTTGTACACTTGGATCTAGATGGAAAGCACAAAGGACAGGTTCTACTTTTTTTTAAGATGGAATGGGAATTTCTTTGGAATTTTACAATGAGATAGACTCACACTCCATACTGGACTACAATCCCCATAACTTCAAGACAGGAGATTCCAGATCTTTATCTCCAAATGTGGAGATGCTTCTAAAGCTAATGTATAATTCTGTCCTGGCAGTTTAATAATCACTGCATCACCGGGAGGTGAGATTGG
>NW_015394945.1:4367-8501 GCF_001527695.2 Protobothrops mucrosquamatus
TTCCTCATGAGATGTTCTCAAAATTCCAAGCAGGCCCACCACAGGCTGCTCATCTACAGCTAATCCTCGACTTTCAACAGTTTATTTAGTGACCATTCAAAGTTACAATGGCACTAAAAAAAAGTGACTTACAACATACTGTACGTTTTTCACACTTAGGATCGTTGCAAGCTCAGCCAATCTCATTGTATACATGTTGTACTTTGATAATAAAGGTTCATTCATTCATTCATCCCCATGGTCATGTGATCAACATTCAGATGCTTGGCAACTGACTCGTATTTGTGACGGTTGCTGTGTCACAGGGTTACGTGATCCCCTTTTGTGGCCTTCTGACAAGCAAAGTCAATTGGGGGAGCCCGATTCACTTAACAACCTGTTGCTAACCTAACATCTGAAGTGATTCTCTCAGTAACTGTGGCAAGGAAGGTCGTAAAGTGGGGCAAAGCTCACTTAACAGTTGTCTCACTTAGCAACAAAATTTGGGGGCTCAGTTTTTGGTTGTAAGTTGAGGACTAGCTGTATTGTGCAGGACCAGCTACAGTGAGTTTCTGGGCCCAATTCAACAAGCTGAGATTTACAATCAAAGCTGTTCATGCCCTAGAACCCCCATACCTCAGAGTATAAAAGGGCAAAGCCAGTTCACCTGCAAGACACGTTAAAGCTCCATTCAGGTAGTAAATTATGTCCTTGCCATCTCTTCACTGATGCTTTCTTCTTGTTGGGGGATGGTGGTGGATCAAATCTCAGTGCATAGTTCTTTCAAGTGGTCACTTGAGAAGACCAACTCCACTTCAACCCTGCAAGACAAACAGCCAATAGGTTCGCCATCTGTTGTTTTTGTCTTGCTTTTTGTTCCGTGCTTGTTTTGAAAAATGATGCCATTATTGGCCTGACCTACCTTGAAGCTCTTGGTTTTCCTAGAGTCCTGTATCTAGAAACATGTGAGTTGAATTCTTGAGTGATGGAAGAAAGCAAACACATATCAAAGGATGTTCTTGGCAGAGAAGTATCAACAGCTAGAATTAAAAAAAGGGAATTTTCAGTCTGTTCCCTTAAAAGGTCTTCTCACCTTTCTTGCCCTTAAATTCTTTACATGCTTTCTATATCCATATATATATGCAGAACAGAGTAACTACATTCTAAGAACATAACATGGCAATATATATTTTACTAGGGTAGAATCTAATACTAGTGGGCTTAATCTAGTAGAAAAGTTTCAATGTTTCAACTCTTTCCAAATTGCTGAACTGACCCGTTGCATTTATTATTTGTACTCTACCTTTCCTTCAAGAAATTCAGAACAACTTTATATTCTGATTTTCCCTTTACCATTACAACAATCTTGAAGAAGATCCCCAAGAAAAATTCCCGACGGTTGTAATCTAGCTTTCATCCAATTTACTTGATGGTTCAATTCCCTTTCCAAAGCTTTAGCTCCCCCAAAAGACCTAAGACTGGTCCAAGATAAGTTGCATTAGGTGAAAGGTGTATGTGTGTGTTTATATGCGTTTATTGTTGTGGTTGTGGATAGTTCAACCTTCTTGGCAATTTTGACTTTCTCCTCTCACCTCCCTCCCACGATAACGGGAAGCACTTTTCAAGCACAGCTTAGCCATTTTCCAAGAAAAAGGGAAATATTTCTAAATCATCTTAATTATATTAAGAATAATTATATTATAATGTAGCAAATCCAACATGATTTCTGATATACTATATGTCTTTTTTGCTTTCTTTTTATAATGATTGATGGAGGCAGGAGGTAGATGTCTTTCCCCCCAGTGTATTATGTTATATTACTTTTTTTTGCAATAAAAATTGTTGAACCCCTGTTAGCATAGGATATCCTTCATTGGAAACAATTCTCCAGTGGATGCTTACAACTTTTAACATGCATTGGCAGTATTCAAACATGACAAATGATTGTTGTTGGTTGGTTTCATAGGATTCCATCCTATTTCCTTCTTGAGCAAAGCTGCAAATAAAAAAAAAATGGAAGAATTCAATTTGCAAGCTCTTCCAGTTTCAATTTGCGAGCTCTGAGTATCACATTCAAAGCCTGTGACAGCTTTATAAATGCAGCATATTGCGTTTAGATGATCCAAAAAGTTGCAGTTAATAATAATAATAATAAAATGGGAGCCACAGCTTCCGAGCATCTTCTTGGGTGGTGACAGTTAGATGAAGATGTATGATCTCACATATCATAAAGTCTAAGTGCAAGAAAGCAGCTGTTTTTGTAATTTAAACATGTTCAATATATTTCTTCTTGTGCTTTTCGCTGCATGTGATAAACCTCTTGATAAATACAAGTAGCAAGGCTGCAAATAAAACAAAATCCCCATAATAACTTATTGCAACGATCTTTTTATATCATGCTCACAAAGCTGGGCTAAATGTCTCTGCTGCTAACTGGATATCCAAGGACTGAGAATGGATATCGTAGCAATTGATGACCAGTGCCACATATAGACCCCCCAAGCCCCTGAGCTGGGCTTCAGGGCATTTCCAAAATTGCTTCTGAATGGTGATTGTTGAATGCCATAGAGGGGGAACGTTCTAAATACATGTGCATGAAATCATGTTAACTTTAGCTAATGAATTTAATTTTATTGACACATTCATTAAATTATACTAATGGTTTGCTCATTTGGGGTACTGTGATCCTTTTTATGTCACTCAAAACCTGTGTGCAACTGAATGGCCAGTCCTGACCTACATGGACCAACAGGATCAAGCAAAGTTGTTGATAAGTAAAGATTTCTTTTAAAAAAATAAATAAATCTTGAAATGGTACTCCCTGGAATTTTCTTTCCGGTGCAAGTTGTGTTGTTTTTGTGGGTGTGCCTCAGAGTTTTCACATAACAGCAGTGCTTAGCTTTGTTTCAGGAATGATATGATCAGCATGGTAGCCTTGCTCCCAAAGGTAAATATTACTCCACCTTCTGAAAAAATAGGAACAGCCTTAATCAGAAACATGATAAATATCGAGACCAATATATGCTTTTTATTAGAAACGCCCAATAGAAAAATACTTAGAGCTAGATTCAGGTGGCACTTTTCACTTCATTTTTCTCTTGGAGAGTATAGCTGAAATTCAGATTGTTTTCTATAATCTATGTGGAATTTCTGTTTCATCAAGGGGATCTATTTCATCTTTTAACGCTCCAGGTGGAAGAAAACCTTTAAGGCAACACAGTGTAAATGATAGCTCATTTCAATGATAGGAGCAGCCCTAATTATTATTTTAAGAAGTCATCCACAATGTTAACATTTGTTGGATGAAAGCAGGCCTAATTTATCAGGCTTAATTTATGCAAATCTCTGCTTTGGTGAGAGTAGCACTGTCAGGCAAGGTGGCTTGCCCTAGGGCACTATATACCCTTGAGCCAGCACTGCATGAATAATGTAAATAAACTCCACGTGAAGAGATGTGGTGGCTCAGTGGCTTTATGACACTGGAGCAGGTTTGTACTCCAGGGGTTAGAGTCCTAGCATTGCATGTGGAGCGAGCTCCCATCACTGGCTGCAGCTTATGCCCATCTAGCAGTTCAAAAGCATGTTACATGCAAGTAAATAAATAGGTACCTCTTCAGTGGGAATAATCAGCATTTCAAGTAGCAGTATGAATTCAGCTGGTGCCGGACCTGCCCAAATGCAATGCCTAAATGCATGGTGACATTGCTGGTGGGAAAAGCCACAGGTGACGCTGCAGAATGCCATCTAGTCTTATGAATGTGGAGATAGTCAGCCCCCTATGATGCACTCTGGATAGCGCACAAGCATGAACAGAATAGACTGGCAATTGTTGGGAGCCAAATCGCTACTTTGTAATAGCCCCGTAGTCTCCTGGCTAATGTAAAATCGCCAGACACTAAATAAATAAACAAGCTCCAGGTTAAGGCTCAAAACACTCTTTCTTCTGTTCCAAATATTTTATTTATTTATTTATTTATTTATTTATTTATTTATTTATTTATTTATTTATTTATTTATTTATTATATTTTTACCCCGCCCTTCTCCTTGCGGACTCAGGGCGGCTAACAGCCTAATAAAAACAAATACAAAAGTACAAAAATACTACCATTAAAACGTAATTAAAAGGAAATATTAATTTGGCCTTTGTTATTTTA
>NW_015394945.1:9081-11200 GCF_001527695.2 Protobothrops mucrosquamatus
GGGCGCGGCGGAAGGAAGGGAGATCCGGGATCACCCTGATCTCTGGGGGTAGTTCGTTCCATAGGGTGGGAGCTCCCACCGAGAAGGCCCTCCCCCTGGGGGTCGCCAGCCGGCACTGTCTGGCTGACGGCACCCTGAGGAGACCCACTCTGTGGGAGCGTACCGGCCGATGGGAGGTAATCTGAGGCAGAAGGCGGTCACGGAGATATACCTCCCCATACAGTAGAAAATTGGCCATCTTGTATGATTGTTAGTAAACTTTTGTGCACACATATGTATCCATGATTAGACCTGCTAGGCTCAGTCCAAAATACCTTCTCCCACCTCTTTCTTCTTTGGTGTTTTTTTTTGTTTTGTTTTGTTTTGTATACCATCCCATATGTTTTAAACTGAACAAGAATCCAGCTGTATCATGCAACAACATGACACAACAGGATGGGAATTGCCCTTGAAACCAGGAATTGCCAGTGCCTTCAGATAGGAACATTCTCAGCTTGGAATCAAATAACTAACTTCAAGGTAACAATATCGATATGCAGCAAATGACTTCTGGAAGGGAATTGGCTGAGGCACCAGCTGGGGAAAGCATGCAGTTGCAGACAGTCAGTGAAGAAGAGGAGGAACTGCCTCCTGCACCTGATCCAAGAACATGTAGGGCAGAGAAAAGGCAGGAGCAGAGAAGGGCAGCCAGACCACTCAAGAGGAGAAAGTCTTGCCCTTCTTGATGGGCTGCACCGGAATTTGGCTATTTAGCACAGCAGACAGAGGGAGGCATTGCTGGGAACAATGTTTTCGAGCTGGTGTGTTTGGTCGTTGTGATTCCTGCCTCACTTTGGATTGACACTGTGTTTGGAATTGAATCGTGCCTTGGAAACTCTGTTCTTTTCTTGCCTCGTGAGCTCTCTTATATGTGGATTTAAGTTTGCCTGATGGATTTATTTTATTTGAGAAACTTTCAAGTGCTTTGTGGACTCTTTGGCCATTGCTCTATGGACTAACCTTAGTCCTCGCATGGCTAGACTTTATTGGGACAGTTCTGGGTTTTGATGAAGAGAATTGCTAGGGAATATTAATAAATTCACTAAACCACAGGTGTGTGTGTGTGTTTGTGTGGGAGTGAGCAGTGTAGCACACATTTCCATTGTTAACTATCTGAGTGCTATGAAACATCAGATAAGAAAACAAGTACAGGTAGTCCTTGACTTACAACCATTTGGTTAGTGAGAGTTCGAAGTTACAATGGCACTGAGAAAAGTGACTTATGACCATTTTTCACCCTTATGATTGTTGCAGCATGTGATCAAAATTTGGACACATGGCATGTGGCTCCTATTTATGATGGTTACAGTGTCCTGGGGACATGTGATCCCCTTTTGCGGCCTTCTGACAAGCAAAGTCAATGCACAAGTCAGGTTCTCTTATCATCCATTTTACTAACTTAACAACTGCAGTGATTCATTTAACAACTGTGGCAAGAAAGATCATAAAATGGGGGGGGGGGAACTCACTTAAACATTGTCTTGCTTAGCAATGGAAATTTTCTTGCACAGATAGTCCTTGACCTATGATCACAATTGTGATCATAAGTCAAGGACTATCTGTACAAGAAAACCCTTCCTCTCAGAATCAAACATAATATAAAGGAAGTATGTTCAAAGCTTGCAGAATTCTGATTGATATTGAAATGAGTAGTGAAAACAGTGAGAAGAGATGGAATCCCACTAGCAATACCATAAAGGTGTCCTGTTAACCATTTTTAGTGGTCCTCACAATACAACCATCATCTCCCCAGCCATTGTTGAAACAATTTGGTCTTTAGCTGTTCAGCTTTGAAAGTAGTGTTTTTTCTCTCTCTGCACAAGTCTTGCCATACAAACAGTCTACAACACCTCTGGGAGGACACTGATGGCAAAGTCAATATTTTTTTTAAATCCAGCCAGTTCAGCAACAGGCTTCCCTCCCCTCCCTCCCACCCACCCACCCCAAAAAACCCCTTTACCTGCTGGGTAGATGTACCATGAATTGACTTCACTGTAACCATTCTTCTAGCTCAGAGCAACTTTGTATTTGAAAGGACCTCCAGGTCACACCTGGATGCCAGTCATCCTTCCAGGGGCCA
>NW_015394946.1:0-1711 GCF_001527695.2 Protobothrops mucrosquamatus
AATTGTCCTCACTATCAGGAAGTTTCTCCTTAATTCCAGGTTGCTTCTCTCTTTGATCAGTTTCCAACCATTGTTTCTTGTCCTGCCCTCTGGTGCTTTGGTGAATAACCTGACCCCCCTCCTCTTTGTGGCAGCCCCTCAGATATTGGAACGCTGCTATCCTGTCTCCCCTGTTTCTTCTTTTCTTCAGACTAGCCAATCCCAAGTCCTGCACTTGCTTTTAGTCTCCAGGCCTTTGATCATCGTAGTTGCTCTTCTCTGAAGAGCAACCGAAACAGACCGTAAAGTGGATGTGTGTGTGTGGGGTCTCTAACAAAGCTTTGAGCTCTAAGCACATATGAGCGCTTCTAAGCAGCGTCCTGAACACCAGGGAGCAAGCTTCCTATGATCTTCTCGGCTGTCCTCACCACTCTCTGTATGGACCTTCTATCTGAGGCATGGCTGCCACCAAACCAGACAGCGACGCGGTTTGTTAAAAGGCTATCAGTCGTGCCTCTGTGAAAAGTGGCCAGGACAGAAGGAGAAAGACGTGGTCATAAGTTGAGGATCACCTGTATTGGGAGGTGAACTGACTTCCTTGTGGCTTTTGCACTACAGCTTCAGCAACCGCAGAATCTGAGCCGAACAGACGGGAAACTCAGCCCAGGCAAATTCTCTTAGGTCCCCCCCACGCCCCCCACGCTTGAGATCTGGCCCTCCCCCCCCCTTGATCTTTGTGCTACTGGCGTCAAAGAGCTCAAAAAGGTACTTAGAGAGCCGAGAACCCTCTTGGAAGGGAATGGGAAGAGAGAGACGGAATGGGTCTCCCGGGATCTATTACGGATTCCCTCCAACCATTTTACGGGGAGTCGAAAGTTCAACTCGCGTTTTCAGAGAGGGAGGGAGGGAGGGAGGGAGGAGGGAGGGGGGCCCAGTGGAAAAAAAGGCCAGTGGAAAACTTCTGGGGGGGGGGAGGCATCCTTGGAAGAGCAGGCAAGGTGAGACCTGAAGGCGACGAGCGCTTCCAATGAGGAACAGATGCGGCCTTCTCCGTAGGCCTGGACTCATCTGGACGGCTCTGGATTCAAGTAGAATCGGAGCACGACCGAAGCCCAAACGGGGCGGCTGGACGGCTGGTCTCAGGTGGAGCTTTTCTGCTTTTCTCAGATCTTATTTTGCCCTTGGCTTGGAGGGGGGCATCCCTGAAACAGCTAGGGGCTTTACAGACTCTTCATTCGTTCGTTCGTTTATTCATGCATTCGTTCATTCAGTCACTCATTCGTTCACCTTGTATGGCAAGCCAACTTGCAGCAAATGTGGGTGGCATACGAAAAAAATAAAAACAATCCTAAGAAGGAAACGGTAGGGGTGCATTCTTATCAATCGGAGAGAATACAGTATTTGCAGCTCAGGGTTGAACTGTGGGATCTGAGCTGGTTTGTTTTTTTGCAGATGTTTCATTACCCAGCTAGGTAACATCATCAGTGCTAGAAGGGAGATCCTCCTCCTCCTCCTCCTCCCTTCTAGCACTGATGATGTTACCTAGCTGGGTAATGAAACATCTACTACAAGAAAACCACTAAGCTCAGAGGGAACTAAAGACCCCAGTTTTTTTTTTCTTCTTCTTCTTCTTCTTCTTCTTCTTCTTCTTCTTCTTCTTCTTCTTCTTCTTCTTCTTCTTCTTCTTCTTCTTCTTCTTCTTCTTCTTCTTCTTCTTCTTCTTCTTCTTCTT
>NW_015394946.1:4327-8227 GCF_001527695.2 Protobothrops mucrosquamatus
GGAGGAGGAGGAGGAGGAGGAGGAGGAGGAGGAGGAGGAGGAGGAGGAGGAGGAGAAGAAGAAGAAAGAGGAGTGTGGTATCCTTGGTGCTCTCTGAGCTGGGTTGTTTCCTTGCAGGCGTTTCATGACCCAACTAGGTATCATCTTCTGTGCTAGAATGGAATGGGGTTTTAGGAGGAGGAGGAGGAGGAGGGAGAGGAGGAAGACTGTGGGATCCTTGGTGCTCTTTGAGCTTGGTGGTTTTCTTGGAGACATTGATGATGTTCCCTAGCTTGGGTAATGAAACATCTCCAAGAAAACCACCAAACTCAGAGCATGCTGTTCCACTGGCTAATTGTCCTCACGGTTAGGAAATTCCTCCTTAATTCCAGGTTGCTTCTCTCCTTGTTTGGTTTCCATCCATTGCTTCTTATTCTGCCTGCAGGTGCTTTAGACAGGAGGTTAGCAGAATAACAGAGTTGGAAGGGACCTTGGAGGTCTTCTAGTCCAACCCTCTGCTCAAGCAGGAAACCATATACAATTTCAGACAAATGAATGTCTAGTCTTAAAAACCTCCAGTGTTGAAGCACCCACAACCTCTGGAAACAAGTCATTCCCCTGATTAATTGTCTTCACTGTCAGGAAGTTTCTCCTTAGTTCTAGGTTGCTTCTCTCCTGGATTAGTTTCCACCCGTTGCTTCTTGTCCTGCCTTCAGGGGCTTTGGAGAAGAGGTGGACCCCCTCCTCTTCTTTGGGGCACCACCAAAATGCTGCCACGGAGGCATGGGCAGGCCACAGGTGGGTTGATTTACATGTTTAAGTCACCCCAAAGCAGACACTCTCTGGGACAGTGTTTCTCAACCTTGACAATTTTAAGGCATGTGGACTTCAACTCCCAGAATTCCACAGCCAGCATTGCTGGCTGTGGAATTCTGGGAGTTGAAGCCCACATGCCTTAAAATTGTCAAGGTTGAGAAACACTGCTCTGGGCAGTTTAGAACACCCCAAACACATATTTCATTTCCTTTTCGTCCCAATGCTTGGCCAGGCCTCTTCTGCTTTCTTGATGGTTCTCAAAACTGCTTTGACTGGATCATCCAGTAAATGTTTTGGGGTTTTCCAAAGATGAAATCTGGGTGTGATCCGCCTGCCAGTTTCCCGAAAAAGTGGATCTGGGAAGTGGAAGAAGGAGATGTGGAGAAAGGGATGATGGGAGAAGATGGGAAGCCACAGAAATAATACCCACCCATCTTTCCAACCCTGCCAGACTGTGAACGAGGGAGGACCTTTCTTGGGAACGTTGCTTTAGGCCCCTGAACATCCGCCAAGCCCCCTTCTGGTTTCCAACAGCCCGAGGAGTAATTGCCGTGTGCTTTCAACTCCACCCTTGGGAATTAAAGCACTTGTCTCTTCTTATTTGGTCTTAGGCGGTTTGTGGTCTGGGAAGGGCATGGAATCAGTTTTCGCCCATTGAGGATAAGTAGCCCACATTTCCCAGAGGAAGAAGCCAGTGTCTCCGAGCCTGAGCACCGGCCAGGATGAGGCCACTTGGACAGGAAAACATGTTTCATCGGTGGCAAACTTGATTTCTCAGTCACTTTGTAGGTTCTCAGAAACAGGTGGGAGAGATCAGCCTCAAGGAAGGCTTTGGTGTTATGACTTGGACAAGTTGACTGGATGGGAAGCCAGTCAACACAGTGAATAATCTACTGGGAGGCAAAATCATGCAACTGCTTCTCCCTTACTTTGGCCATGTCAGGTGGACAAAGCAATTTTGGGGGCGAAGGTTCATTCTCCGAGCTTGTGGGTTGGTTTCCGAATCTTTCGTTACCAGGCTAGGTAGCATCTTCAGTGGCGTTTAGGGAATGTTGATGTTCTTCTGTTCATAAGGGCTTCAGGTGTGGGTGTGTCGAGTGAGGGTCTTGTGATAGGTCAGGTGTGAGTCATCAGTGAGGGGCTTGTGATGGGCCTTGTGATGGGGAGGTCACATCAGGCCAGGGTCATTGGGAGGTGAACTGCTGGTGGGAGTGGGGGATTGCGCGGGATGGTTGAGGGTCGGTGCTGCCTCTGGTTGGCTGTGCGGTTGATTTGGATCCCGAGGATTTTGTAGGTTGGTTGTAGATCAATGTGTCTGTGGATGGAATTGCTTGTGGAGTTCTGGGCTTGAGTGTGGAGGGTGGTAGCGTGGCCGATGATTCTTGTGTTGGTCCAATCGAACTGCTGCCATTTGGTGTCAGTGTGGGTAGAGATTAAGGATTTGGGATTGTGACATTTGAAAGCAATTTTGTTTGGAAGAGTTAATGGTGAAAGGAACCCAGTATGTCAAAGAACACAGTGGTGGAGCAGGGAACAACTCAAACAAGTAGTACAAGATTAGAAGATGTGGAGAGACCTGGTCCACGGAATCGCTAAGAGTCAGATATGATTGAATGAATAACATCATCATTAATCTACTTGGAAGACCTCAGTAGCTGTGAGAGCACAATCTTAGATACTTAGGCAAGACAAGAACCAACAGATGGAAACTAATCAAGGAAAGAACCAACTAGAACTAAAGAGGAATTTCCACAGTGAGAGCAATCAACCAAAACAACAGAGCAAGTTGTGACATCTTTCACAGCAAATAGATGTTTTATTGACTTTGCTGTTCTTACCATTGTCCTCCTTTAATAAAAAGTATTAAAGTCCTTCAGTAAAAAATCAATTTGAGAAGAGGACGAATAAGTGCAGTTAAAAATAACTGTCTAGATCACGAATCAGTTCATTTCCACATTATCCAAAATTTAAGGAGACCCAACCAACTAAACTTCTTATCTAACGTCTAGTCCAGGGGTAGGCAACCTTGGCTCTTTTATGACTCGTGGACTTCAACTCCCAGAATTCCTGAGCCAGCCGTGCTGAGGGGAAAGGGAGAGGTTTCCAAGCTGAGCCATGCTGGCTGAGGAATTCTGGGAGTTGAAGTCCACCAGTCATAAAAGAGCCAAGGTTGCCTACCCCTGGTCTAGTCCCTCCTTTGCAAAAAAAAAAAAGAGAGAGCTATTTCTTAATATTTTCGTAGGCAGAGTTTCTTGTTCTGGTATTCATGAAGCATATGTCCCCACCTGAAAGAGCCCTTTTTACCTTTTGATTACTCCAAGATGTCTTGCAATAAATTATTTGATAAATTGATATTTGAAAGACACGTTTATAGTCCGTAAAAGCTTTGGATAAATGTCCGTGCCGGATAGCAAAGAAATAATTGGGGCGGAGAAGGATTGTATGAGAATTTCTTTGCCAGAGAAGGAACTCTTCTGGAATTAATTTACAGTTTTTTTTCTTTCTATTGCTGCCAATGTTTTTGAGCCCTGCCATATAATCTATCCAAGATCTCTCTCTCTCTCTCTGTTGTTAAATTTACTTTCAGTGTCTGTGCGTGGCTCTTCTGAAATGATGGAAAATGTATTTTGAGGTCATCCACACGGTCTTAAAACTGTCCCACAGATCTCTCCTCTCATTACATTAAGTAGAGCCCCTTAAGTAGGTAAAAAAAGTTTTCTTAAGCAAGGTGAGGTTCAAATGTACCTGCCTAAAAATACTTGCCAGGGGTGCCAACTCCTGGCTAAGGCTGCCCTTTCAGATGTCAAAAACATCTGAGTGTAAGAAAACCGCAACTTTCATGTCAGATCCTGAAAAGCCTGAAGACCTGAAGTGGAGACATCGCTTGTTTGATGGCCTGAGTTCCGTCAACTTTGCAAAAGTCCATGTGTTCGGTGTGAAGCAATTTGGGATCTTGTCTTTGTTTCTTACTGGTTTTATTTCTTCCTTTTTCACATTTTTGAACCCTCCATCTCCCTCCCCGAGGGGTGCTGGGCAGAGTACAATCCAATGTTAAACTGTAAAAACAGCTATAAAAATCTATATAAATAAAAATGTAAATGTTCG
>NW_015394946.1:9906-11200 GCF_001527695.2 Protobothrops mucrosquamatus
CCTTCCTTCCTTCCTTCCTTCCTTCCTTCCTTCCTTCCTTCCTTCCTTCCTTCCTTCTCAGGAATCTTCTCAACTCACGGCCAGCCCCTGCTTGGCGTTAGATCAGGGTCAACAGAATTCAAGGCAGGTTTTTGACGTTCTTTGTGGCTATGTAGGGATTCTAGGCTGATCCCTCTTTAGACTCCACCCCCAGCTTCTGCCACTCCTTCTCCCACACAAGCTCAGAGAGCCACCAAGGACCCCACACTGGCTGGTCAGCCAGCACACTTAAGTGGGACGATCCAAGAGACATGTTCACGCAAGAAGCAAAGCCTGGGTGGCATTCAACTTGGCTCGCATATCTTTGTGGCTGTTGAGACAACTTCTCCCGTTGGATTAGTTGGTGTTTCCCCTAGTTCGTGGGTAAATCCGAGAATCCACTTAGGGTGGATTTGAGTGAAAACCCAGCTCTTTGGGAGGAAGGCACGCCTCGGATTAGAAGTCGCACCAAGGAGGGGCCGAGCTCCGCTGCAGGGCACCCTCCGCCGTTGCCCCTTCTCACGTGCCGGAGGAGACCAGGCAGACAATCCCAACCTTGAGCAACCTCGCTCTCCCTTCCCTTCCTTTCACACAGGAATCCGAGCAGAAACCGAGCGTGTCTCTGAGCACCTGCTAACCGAAAGGGGCAGGACGGTTGGGCTACCACTCCTCAACCGGTCCCGGGCTTTTGTGGCTTCCCACTCCACCCCACCCAGACGTGGAGCCAGAATTTCTTCTTGCAGGTGTCCTCAGGCAGCCCTTATCTTCATCTCCAGAGAAGTTGGCAGCTGCTCCTTTCACCTCTCAACGCGGGCCAGAGGAGGAAGGAAAACAACAACGCCACACTTTCCCTGGCTCAGCCTGAGTCACCTGGAATTTTGGCCGGCTGCGCAATCCGACTTTCCCCTTCCGGATGTTGAAAGCAACTGGGAGAAGAGGAGAAAAACACACCTGTAAGCCCTTCCTAGGCAGCGGCCGGGCTGAGCCGTTTCTCTTCCTGGAAAGGAGTCAAGATCAGGTGGGAGGGCAGGTGGGCCTCTCAGGAGAGGCCCAGACCTCAACCTCTGGTTTTCTCCTGGACGCAGGGACACCAGGAGGAAACCAATCAGTTAGTAGGTGGGAGCTGTAACTGCCTCCCCTCTCAGCAGAAGAAGCCTTTTTGCCCTTAGGCTGACCTGGCTGAGTACCTTGTCCTTTATGGCTAATTCCCTCTCTCTCTCTCTTCTTCTCTCTCTCTCTCTCTCTCTCTCTCTCTCTCTCTCTCTCTCTCTCTCTC
>NW_015394947.1:0-11197 GCF_001527695.2 Protobothrops mucrosquamatus
TGTGGTTAGCTTGCTTAGTCCTGGGATCTCATGACAGAAAAGCATGTGTGATATTTTGAATGAAAAAGAGGCCACTTCGCCTGGGACTGATACATATGCAATGATACAGCACTGAGGTCTACTGATGTTCGGGTAATGATCACACTGTTGATTGTCGGGCTACACTGATATCAGCATATGAATGGTCAGTGAACAGCTTCATAGGTGATAAGTGAGCTAGACATTTTGGCACTTGAATAAAGGTTTTAAACTGAATGTTATTTCAGTCAGTATGTAGAATATCCTGCTATACTGTGATATTCAGTTTGAAGTATTTCACTCTGTGCTATAACTTGTACACAGCACTGTTGTTTTATTTTCCTAAGATAATTGAACCTATAGTTCAATTGCAACCCCTCTAATGATATAATTTTTGAAATTGTTTTATGTTTAAAACTAGGTGATTGGAATTGTTTGGATAGAAGGAATGAAAAGTATTAGGTTTCACCGCTTGCTGTCCTCCCCTTCTCCTTTCTTCAATCGACTTATATTAATTTTATACCTAAACTCTTATTAATTTTCATACAGGAAGAGTTTTTACTAGAGTTAGTAAGTAATCTTAAGCTTGAATCAATAATTAATTCATTTGAGTGAGTGATACTTATCTCTTGTTCTTAAGTTGTTGAACAGGAAACAACACAAAATGATTGCAAAATGTGAATATGAAATGGGAAAATTAATTAAATACTCACATAATCCAAGAACATGCTGGAACAAATAAGGATATTGTCGTGAAAGCTGTAAAATTAAATTGGCTTTGTTTTTTAAATGGCAAAGAAATTTAACATTTTGGTTTTCCAATATTTAAACTTTAAGCATATTATTTAAGAGCATTAACTTTTCTGAGTTCAGTGGGATTTATTCCATGTAAGCAGTGTTACATATAAGTATATATAAGTATAACTCTCAATAATATGGGTCCTTTATATAGTTGTTAAGATATTTAGGGCTAAAATCACAAAATATTCTTTCTGTTTGTCTATACATTCTTTTAGAGTTTATTATTTACTTATTTTACAAAATTTGTCCCCACTCCAATTGAAAAGATACTTGACACTGCATTACAAGGATTCTTAATATAATGGCAGCAGAAGCAAATGATGTAATTTAAATTCAATCATAATTACAGGTAGTTCTCGACTCTCGACTACAGTTGAGGCCAATTGCTAAGCAAGACGGTTGTTAAGTGAGTTTTGCCCTATTTTACAACTTGTCTTGCCACAGTTGTTAAGTGAATCACTGCAGTTGTTAAATGAATCATTTGGTCATTAAGCGAATCTGGCTTCCCCCCCCCCCCCAAATTAACTTTGCTTGTTGGAAGCTGGCTGGGAAGATTCCAAATGGTGATCACATGACCCCAGGATAGTGGGAGGGTCATAAACACACGTCATTTGCCAAGTGTCCAAATTTTGATCATCTGACTGTGGGGATGCTGCAACGGTCATTAACTGTGAAAAATGTACATGTCACTTTTTTTCAGTGCCGCTGAATGGTCACTAAACGAACTGTTGTAAGCTGAGGACTACCTGTATTCTAACACCTATTCTGAAACCAGTCTTCCTCTGATGGCCTTAGCTAATATGTGGAATTATTTGTTAGGGTAATAGAACTAAAATGCTAAAAAATATGCTACGGACTAAAATTTTAGGTTGATATATTTTTATATGGATGTTATGCAGACATTTTTCCAATTATAAAATATGTTATCTACAAAGCAAATGCTTTCGTTGTATTATTTTTTTAGACCTAGCCAGATTAGCTAATTAGTTTTTTAGAAATCTATGCTATTTGCTTCTAAATTTCAGAATGAAGAGATAATATAGCAGTTAAGTAATGTAACAGAATGCCAGTTAGGGTCTCTTGCCTGGGAACCTTAAACAATGAAGCTCAGTCTTAACACAACAAGTCTACACAGGTAGATCTTGACTTATGACTACAATGGGGATCAGAAAATTTGTTTTTAAGCGGTGTGGTCATTAAGCAAGGCATCCCATGGCTGCACTCGTTTTTACAGCCCTTTCTGCCATGGTTAAGCGAAGTACTGGAGCTGTTAGAAAGATATCACACATGAACATGATTTGTGATCACACGATCCCAGGATGCTGCAACTGTTGTAAATATAAGCTGGTTGCCATATACCTGAATTGCAATCATACTGCATTGGTTACAAGTGTGAGGAACAGTGGTAAGCCATTTTTTTCCCAGTGTTGTCATAACTTCGAACAGCTGCTAAACGAATGGTCATAAGTTGAGGATTGCTTAATGCTTAGCATGCATCTTTTTTTTAACAAACAAAAATAGTCATTTTTGGCAGGTCCTCAAGTCCAGTAGTCTTCCACCAGAGTGGTGGAATAGAAGAGCAATTTTGCAAGATCCTCCTCCCTGGAAAATTTTCCTTCTGTCCAGAAGTTGTCAAAATCAAACTACATTTTAAAAATAGAAGTAGAGAGAGAGAAACATATTTATTTGATGATTCAAAGAAGGATATTTAACTTCAGAAATTCTGAGGTTTCAGAAAATAGTCAACCTATAGGATGTTCATGGACTTGTATTAAACAAGAACATTTCCCAACGCATATACCCATAAGTAGCTGTTTCAAACTTTGAATTTGATAAATGCCCTTGATTCCAACCTGCGAAATGGAAAAATTTAAATCTTGAAATTGTAAATTGTCATTTTAAACTGAAGAGAGGTTATGCAATACAGATAGTCCTCAACTTACAAGAGTTCATTTAGTGACTGTTCGACGTTACAACAGCACTGGGAAAAGTGACTTATGACCATTTTTCACACTTATGACCATTGTAGCATCCCCCATGGTCATGTGATTTACATTCGGATGCTTGACAACTGACTCACATTTATGATGGTTGCAGTGTCCCAGAGTTATGTGATCCCTTTTTGCGACCTTCGGACAAAGCAAAGTCAATGGGGAAGCCAAATTCACTTAACCATCACTTAGTTGTTACTAATTTAACAAGTGCTGTGATTCACTTAACAAATGTGGCAAAAAAGGTTGTAAAATGAGGCAAAACTCACTTAACAACATAAATATTGGGCTCAATTGTGGTCGTAAGTTGGGGACTACCTGTTAAGACAGTTATTAAAATGTAGAAAATGCCAAGCCTAGAATCTAATTCTCATTAAAGTCATCCTCCTATAAAGGTTGGCTTAAATTGCATTCTCTTATTTACATCTAGAGTGATACAAACCACTCCCTCGGCTCAAAAGTTTTTGCCATTTCATTCTTTACAAATGTTCTAATTTTCCCAGTTGCAGGAGAGTCCTTCTTTTCTGATATCTATCTCTGATAAAATAGTGGCTCTGTTTTGCCTTATTGAGCAAAACAAAATCATTTAATCAGTAGATTTAAGTGTGCATAAGATAGAAGCAGGCATATCTTATTCCAGAAGGAAAGTTGTCTCTTTTCCTTGCTGTACATTTTTATTGCCAGGATATAAACATTTTAACTCCATTATAAAGCCATTTTAAAAAATAGTTCTGACTAGAAGACCTCCAAGGCCCCTTCCAGCTCTGTTATTCTGTTAAATTCTGTTCTATTAAAATACTCTCAGCCAATAGCTAGGGAACACAAATATGAGAGAAAAATTCCTATTTTAAAATTTTTAAATGTAGGCTGGCATGCTGCTAAAGTATATAAATAGACTAAGCCTTTAAATACATAGTATAATATACATAGACTAAACTTAAAAAAGAAATGGAGCCTTTCTCCCCTGCAGATTTTAGATGCAGATATTGTATATGTCACATATAATCCTGCATTAATGAGTGAAAGGCCCACTTGAACTTTTGCAAAACTGAGCCCTGCCTATCTAAGGGTTACACAAAGTTCTTCTTAACTGTCTGATTCCACTAATCCAACAGAGGGACTAATGTGGAAAAAACCCAACAGTTTCAGGAAATGGCAGACGTTGAAGCAGAGAGCAGAAGGTAGGAATATTGCTTGGAAGGTCTTGAACTTGTTGTAGACCAACACTGCGTTGGTTTGCAAGAAGTGATGGTAGGATAGATTCTTGGGCTACCTGGCTAGTGTGGTGTTCACTTGCGTAGGTAATTAACATATTAGCAATATCTCCTTCACTTTAAGAAGAAAGTTATTTGCTTTAGGATGGTGGTCGAAGTAGAATCCTTCACATTCGTGAAGGATCGTCTCAGAAAAAAAATACTGATGGCTTGCTTCCCTGTTGTATAAGTTTTGTTAAAGTTTCTCTCTAAAACATTAAAGGAAAATATAGTCCAGAACCAGCACTTAACCTGTTTTACCTCTGAGCTTTAAAAAAACCTGTGAATTGTCAATTGCTGAAGCAGAACTGAATCCATTTAACCTCTCCTACAAAAGGAAAAGAAAAGTCAGGCCCTACTGCTGCTAGCTAGAGGAATGGATTTTGCTGAAAAACAAAGCGGTCATGTGGTTATAATCATTGATAGATCTATCCTTCCTGTATTTATTTTCTTGCAACTGGATTTTGGATTACTTAGTTTGGTTTAGTGTTTATCAGATTGTATTTCCCAAATAGCACATTGCTTCCTCTGGTTAAAATGATAGCACTTGTTAAAAGCCTGAGTGAACAATTTAACAAGGAGTTAAGGGGGAGAGTGGTTTGAGGTGGATATTTATCTCCCAGCAGCCCCAAGGTAAACATTTAATTCCACTCCTAAGGTAAATAATAGATACATTCACTTTATTTTAATGAGTGAAAACCTCCAGGCGCTAGCTGGTCAAGTAATTATGTAAAAACCCAACAGAATGAATAGGCAGTTATATACACAAGATTTAGTTGTAAAAAGGGCAGTGCAAATCTCTCATGTTACTAAGAAAATAATTTTTTAGTGTATGAGTGGCTTTTGTGATTATAGGGTCTCTATTTATAAACAGTCAATTGTTAAAATTCTTTCTTCCATATTAAAAGTATGGAACCTAGTATTGAACCAAGGTATTTAGTCTGATTGCTGTGACAATGATACTCTTTTTTCTTTCCAATTGCTAAAGAACAGTGAAGTAAAGTTTATTATTAATACAACTGTTAACTGTCATTTAATTCTGGTAAATAAACTGACACGTGTAAAAAGTTGTTTTGCAATAGAAAAGTTACAAAAGACATGTTTGTTGGGCTATACTTGGCTAAGGCAATAGTAAATTGTGTTGGAACTGGAAGATATCTTTCAGTGTTTTAATACAGAGAAAAATCTTTATTCCTTATTTGTAGACTACTTGGGAAGCAGCTTGTTAGCAATCTTCCCAATCAGATGTCTACCTTATTAATTTTGCAGTAGCAGGCCTTTTTACAAAGGTATTATATCTAAATATCTTTCCAAATGTAGAAGACAGCTAGCATTTTTATACCAGTGGAAATGTCCAGCCATAACCTTGAAGATGGCGCTTTCTATTAAAAATTTCCAAAACTAACTGCTTTATCTTATTTATGATATTTATTTTTTTCTTCTGTTTGCAGAATTTTTGAAGAAGTTACCATTACGTATTTTCTTCTAATTATAGGTTTGAAAAATGTGCCTGTTTGGGTTTCAAACAAGGCAGGTGAATGCCTGATAAGAGAGTTCTTCTTAGTACAAAGGAATAAAAGAAGAACTTATTGACCACGAAATAAAAATTTGAGGAATTTGATTCTATTATTTTTGTAGGTTTTGGTATATTTCCAATAGCACTCCATGAAATTGGTGTTCTTATCTTGCCTTATAAAATAAAATAAAAAAATAAAAATAAAAATAAAATAAAATGCCTTATAAAATAAAGCTGTTAAGACTCTCTAATAGCAGGAAATGAATGAGTGGGATTATCTGTAACAATCCATACATATCAAAATGGCACTGATACTCTTAAGTGCTAATACACTGATGCTAAACCTTTTGGGCTTTGCATGTCAAACATCTAGAAAATGTCTAATTTGACATTTATTTACATATTTATTTAAAAATGCAGTCCAATTCAAGTGTGTGATTTCCAATCTCTGCCATGTGCCTTTGTTCTTGAGCCATGGTGGCACAGTGGTTAGAATTCAGTATTGCAGACTAACTCTGCCCGCAGCTAGGATTTTGATTCTGACCAGCTCAAGGTTGATTCAACCCTCCATCTTTCTGAGTAAAATGAGGACCCAGATTGTTGGGGGCAATATGCTAACATTGTAAACCACACAGAGAGTGCTGTAAAGCACTATGGAGTGGTATATAATTGTACGTGCTATTGCTATTGAATTGGCTTCAGAAAATGTTATTCCATGGCTTTTATAGTTTCTAAAAAATTGCAGAAAATCATGCTCATCTCACACAGTTTTTGGAGGCTCTGGAGGCTACACAAGAGCATGATCCTTTCATGCAACTTCCAGAGGTTCTGCAACAGCACACCCCATTTGCACATAGCCTCAACAGCATCTGAAAATCACGAGAGAATGGAGCGTGCTTTGAAGAACCTGTGCTGGTAAATGCTGGCATGTTGCCCAAAACATTCTAGCATGGCACCTTTGACACACATGTCATGGTTTTGTCCTCACTCTGTGACTACATTTTGATGTTTTAAAAGCTGTATGTGGGGAATTTGGGAGTCTCTACTTTTTTCATTAACCTGAACCACCGGAAGGTTAGGGATAGATATAAATTATATAAGTCGCTACAACTCAAGGAATGACACCCAGACAAAATGAAAAGGCCTGTTGTTTCAAACTAATTAACTTGAGAAAGAAACTCAGTTGGAAAGGGGGGGGAAGTCTGTCACATTTCTAATAGATTATCTTTTGAGTGAGAGCAGTATCATTAAGAGGGGAAATAGCAAAAGTCTGTCATGCCTGTACATGTTAACAGGGAGGAAATGGAGCTATCCAAATTCTTGAATTACATATTTTTCATCTAGCTTCAAATCAAAAAGTAGAAATAGTGATTTAACTTTTTAAGGGAGAAAAATGTGCAAAATCTTTTTTTTTTTTTGCCTAATCACAAGTTGTTTTAGGTTCATGTGGAAGTGGCAGTCTGCTCCACTGAACATTAAAGAAAATATTGGTATCTAGGGTTGCCAGGTGTCCACTATTTGAGTGGACAGTCCACTTTTTTCACATTATGTTCACTATTTTTTTCCACAAAAAATAGTGGACATTTTTTTATTCAAAAGCTTTATGATGAAATGGTACGTAATCTAAAGCTGTACAGTCTACTTTTTTTTACTACTTAACACCCCCCCCCCCGCTTGTCCGCTATTTTTTGGAAGCAGACCTGGCAACCCTATAGGTTTGCTTGATCTTCATTTTCAAGGGGTGAAAAAAAAATGAATCGCTGCAGATTCATATTTTACACAGTGCCATATTAACCATTGTGTGTACCAGTTCCAAATGAAAGTAAGAACCCAAAGGAGGTATGTATCTTCCTACATGTATAACCAGTGCTTTTTTGTAAAAAAAAAAAAAAAAAAAAGGTGCCGGAACTCACACACGTCATACAACCCGCCTTGCCTACCCTACAAGGTTCCATCCAAAAAAGGTGCCAGAACTCCATTCTGGGCGTTCTATGACAAAAAAAAGCCCTGAGTATAACCAAACTGTATTCCAGTGAAGAATACCTTTCATATGAATATATATCTCTATTATATACACATCTGTGTAAAAACCACTGGATAAATGGAGATCCAGTTCATTTTTGTGGGGTAGGAAGAATATGTTTCTTTCAGCAACCCTTTTAACTATATCTATCACGTCCAAAAACAACTTTAACTTAGCAAAAGCTGCAGGAGCCTAATAACTGTTAAAAATTTAAAACAGACATAGTATGTTATGTGAGAATCCTGCAGATTTTTTCAAAAATGCCTAATAAACATTGAAACCATTTTTATCTAAGAAAAACATGGCAGAATGATTGTGATTAGACATAATGGGGAAAAAAAGTCTGTTTCCAAAAGAAAACTCTGTGTCCCCGTGTATTTTCTTAAATAAAAAGGGGTTTATGAATAGTTTAGTTCTATTGCAGAGACAGTTTCACAGATATCCAAATTCTATCACAAATGCATAGAATCATAATGATCTTTGATATACTGCTTAATATATCAATCACTCAAAAAGTCAGTCGTGCTGGGAGTGATCAGCGGATAAAGGAGAAGGGGCCGCCCTAGTGCCCGCTGGCTGGACACTATAAAGGATGACATTGGGCTAACTATGGTGTATGGCGGATTTGAAGGAGGCAATGCGAGATAGAGAAGCATGGAGAGTGCTGATCTATAAAGTGGCTGAGGGTCAGACATGAATTAATGGCAATATGTGTGTGTATGTGTGTATGTATGTATATAAAAATATTTCTTTTTTTCACTGGTGAAACAAAAGGCAAAGGGAGATAATTTTGTTGCTTGACTAAATCTTTTCTGTAATTCAGTATTAACACCTACCGAAAACAAGGCATCGGTGCTCTTATTAGGAATGAGTGTAATATTTGATTTAAGTTACTATGTTGGCAGCACGGGGCAGCACGTTGGCTCATCGGTTAAGATGCTGGGCTTGTCAGCTGGAAAACCAACAGGCCAGGTTCAAGACCCGAGCATTGCTCCTGTCCTCGCCCTAGCTTCTGCTGACCTAGCAGTTCGAAAGCATGCAAATCCAAGTAGATAAATCAGGGGTCTTCAAACTTGGCCCTTTTATGACTTAAGGACTTCAACTCCCAGAATTCCTCAGCCAGCGTGCCTGGCTGAGGAATTCTGGGAGTTGAAGTCCACAAGTCATAAAAGGACCAAGTTTGAAGGCCCCTAAGATAAATAAATACCACTTTGGTAGGAAGGTAACAGCACTCCGTGATGTCATGCTGGCCACATAACCAAGGAAACCTCTTCAGACAGCACTGGTTCAATGGCCCTTGAAATGGAGATTAGCACCGCCTCCTATCATTGGCAATGACTAGCCGAGTAGAATCTGCAGGATTCCTTTATTTGATAGTTAAGACCTGGATGGCACCATCATGCTATGCTGATATAGCATTTGGACACGTTGTCCAGGTATGCTGATATAGCATTTGGACACGTTGTCCAGGTATGACAGGCTTAAGTTAATTAGAAGATTAGAGTTTTTCCTCTTCTATACAAGATAATTAATTTGGAAATCTAAATTAATTCCTTATATATATAATGTAAGCTTATTAAACAGTTTAAACGTATGCTAATTACATCTTAGGTGGAAATTCTATTTTAAGTGGTAGAATTAGAATATGAGAGGGAATTTTGGGGAAAAAAGGAGCCTAAAACATTATAATGTACTATACATTAATTTTATTTTCATTCATGATAGATTTTTTTTAACCAGTTGTTAAAAGACATTTTATAAGTCTGACTAATTTTCAGTCCTGAAGTACAAATAGCATAAACAAATCACGTTACAAATACCATTTATAATTGGAGTGCTTGGCTGGCTAAATAAATCTTTACATTTTGTCATGATTGTTAAAATAAGATTTTTCCTTATATTGTTATTTACATCAAAAGGAATACAATTAAAACCACCGTGAATTTAGAATTAATCATAGAGGCCAATTCCCTGTTCTCTCATCCTCATCTCATAAGAAATTGCATTAGTTTCAGGCCTCTTGGGAGAAGCAATTTTATTTCAAAGTGAAGAAAGAGAAATATATCATTCCATGATACACAACTTAATTGGCTCTACTTTTCTTCTGAAGCTCTGAGTAATAAACTTTTTATGCTTGGGAACCCTTGCTTGGAAGTATGGCTACCCTCACTACGTTGTGCCTATTGTGGACTCTGGACTGAAGTCTTTTTTCCCCCTATAACTTATCTTCTCCTTCAGGATCCATTTCCAGTTGTACAACCAAAGAAAAGACATTGCAGTATCATTATTACTGTGATTCTTCCAGCTTTTGTTTTGTTAAGGAGGATATAAATATATCAAATATATTGTTTTGGATAATTGATTTTCAGATACCAATTTTTTTAGAATAAATTTGCCTTCCTAGTCAGATTTGTGTGTTGATTCAGTCTCTTGCTTAATTTATATTGTGCCTTTGTATTGGTATTCAAGAAAATAGAAATTAAGACCACAAATATTAAAACTCTTTACTATTTAAAGGCTTGAGTAAAGAACTACACATTATTAACTATTGCTATGTACTGAGAGTGAGAGCCTGCTGAGAAAATATATTTAATATTTAAATGTAAATGAAAATTGAATAAAATTATATTAAATTAGTGTGGTAACTTTAACCACTTTTTGCATGTCACTACAGATATTGCTCTAAAGAAAAAACAATTATGACTCTTGGAGGTGGTTGGTTTTTATTTTTTGAAAAGAAGCAGCTTGAAGCCTTTGTTAACTTCCTTTGAGAGGTTGACAGCACATACCTGTAGACATAATGCCTCAGTGCAATGAAATCCCCCCACTTTCTAGTAAATGTGTGCAAAGATTGCTGTTTGCTTTAATTTTTTTATTTATAGTGTCCGTGCTTTTTTAAGAACAAAGTTCCATCCCATGTAGAAAATATCCTTAATGCAGTTTTCAAAATAGCAATAAAAACAATGATTATTTTTATTTCTATTTCAACTGATATCAACTGATTGGAGAACGTTCATTTTTTTAAATTATGAAAGTGCTTGGATATTTTGGATACTGAAAAGTGATTTACATTTGAACTTACAGTGAGATCCACTTTTTGGAAGGGTTTCTGAATCTTCACAAGCTTGAGTAAGCTTGTGATTTTAAAAGAACAAAGAAACTAGAGGTTGATTCATTTCAGTCCCCTCCCTTCAGCAGTGTTGAGGGAAGCTATCATAAAATTCCTGCTAGCTTCACCCATGTGGAATGGGGGAAGTTGAAGCAGTGAGTCATGTCCTCTTACATTGTTAAGACTATTGTGAGGGTTCACCTTCTTTGTCCTCATTACTCACTTTTCAGTGATTAGATCTGGTATAAGTATTAAATTTTCTATCAACTTTTGGGCATTCTAAAGATGTTAATTATGGCAAAATTTTGTGCTGCTACCTATAGAATTAATCGAGGAATTTGACTGTTGTTAGTTATTACTCTTTCAGTAAATCTGATATTTGATATATGCAACCAGAAATAACATTATTTGATGCTTCCATGCCAGCTAGCTTGAGTCCATGCTGTAAGGTATGTTGAACACATTGATTATTTGCTTATCTGTTTG
>NW_015394948.1:0-5102 GCF_001527695.2 Protobothrops mucrosquamatus
TCTTCTTAAAAACTTCCAGTGTTGGAGCATTCACCGCTTCTGGAGGCAGGTTGTTCCACTGGTTAATTGTTCTCACTGTCAGGAAGTTTCTCCTTAGTTCTAGGTTGCTTCTCTCCTTGATTAGTTTCCACCCGTTGCTTCTTGTCCTGCCTCCAGGCGCTTTGGAAAATAGCTTGACTCCCTCTTCTTTATGGCAGCCTCTGAGATATTGGAACACTGCTATCATGTCCCCCCTCGTCCTTCTCTTCATTAAACTAGACATACCCAATTCAAGCAGCCGTTCCTTATATGCTTTAGCCTCCAGTCCCCTAATCACCTTTGTTGCTCTTCTCTGTACTCTGTACTCTGTACTCTTTCTAGAGTTCTAGATGTCTTGTGAAAATTACTTCTCACATGGTTGAAAGAAAACCATATTAGAACAGGCTGTTACTAGAACGAGAACAAATAATAACTGTATCTCCTGCACACAAAATAATTACTCCTGGCTCTTTACATGGTGTGGTCAGGAAAAAAGGAGGCATAGAAATTTGAGCACTGATTGTATAAATAAACCTTGTATCTAATACAAAGCTGTACAAGTCACTGAAATTCTGTCGTTATAGCTTTACTGCCATAAAAATTGAATTCTCACAAGTTTCTGGATTCTTGATTGCTTAATTATTTCCTGAGAATCCTGCTAAGACAAACCTGGTATACATACTCATACAATGTGTATATTACTGTTATTATAGTTACCCAATAACTATTTAACTGCAGCCTTCTGTGTTATATATTTCTTTGTTTTTAATGAGTTGGTTTTTAAAATGTATTCAGTAATATATGAAGAAAATTAGAAAGTCCTTATGAATGTCACTAGAATTATAATTAGTGTTCAGTTCTGGGAAGCAAAGAGCTGAAATGTCACATCCAGTTCTGTTCAAATGCTGCTTAAACCTTAATGGTAAAAGATCAGTTACACCTATTTGAACTTTATCCTTTTGGCTTTCAAACCGTTCCCTTGTTTGCTTAAGGTTTTTAATTTTACAAAAACAGATTTATGATTTAACCAGATTGCTAACTATAAGTTAATTTAAGTGAAAGAACTGAGAAAGGTGACTGAGAAAGGTGACAGGGAAGATAATTATAGAGATCAGTTCTCTTAATTCCTTCTGTTTTAATCTGAGGTTGATGATTGTCCTCAGTTGCCAGCTCTTGATGTCAAATTAGTTCTTGCTTTCTCCTTAAATTATTGCTCTTCTGTGATTACAATTAACACAATTATGGTCACTCCCAGTATTGTCTTTGTTTAACTTTTCCCTATAACTGAGATTATTCTATAAAAGCTGAAATTAGAGTCCAAGCTGTTAAAAAAAATATAATGAAACCAATTGTTTATTTAAACTATCTGATTCCTTATGATTGCTGATTTCCTTGAATTAAAATTTGTTGTTTTACAAAGGGTTTTTTTAAATATAAGAAATCTGTTTGACACAAATTACATTTGAAGAGTTAGCCATAAGTAAGATCTGATTCAGTAGTATTATAATTGCAATGTTTGTTGATGCTTTTTTCCCTTTTGCTTCTCTCTCCGCATGTATTTTGACACAATAAAATGGGGAAGTTTATGCATTGGAAGGCAGTAAGACATGATAGAAGCTGAAATAAGTTTATTGAACAAAGCAAAAGAGTAACTTTAATGGCAAAGCATAATGTTTATGGACAAGGCAACAAATGAAATTTCAACATATAGAATAGAGTAGAGTAGAGTAGAGTAGAGTAGAGTAGAGTAGAATAGAATAGAATAGAATAGAATAGAATAGAATAGAATTAGAAACAGAATACTTTATTGGCCAAGTGTGATTGGACACAAGGAATTTGTTTATGGTGCATAAGCTTGATATAGGACAGTGATGGCGAACCTTTTAGAGACCGAGTGCCCAAACTGCAACCTAAAATCCACTTATGTATTGTCGGGTGCCGGGTGGGCATGGCCCATTGGGTGGGCGTGGCCATTGGATAGGTGTGGTCCATTGGGTGGGCATGGCTGCGGTGGTAATGGCAGATTGGGTGGGACCAAAAAGTTCAATCAATCAATTCCAACTTTGCGAGATCGTTTTTTTTCCCGCGAGAAGTTGAAACTGATTGATTGAGCCTTTTTTTTTTTTTTGCACACGGTGGTGGAAACCTAAAGTGAAAACGTTTTATAAAACCTAGCTGAAGGTCTAGAACTGGGGCGACGGCGCACATGCCCACAGAAAGGCCTATGTGTGCCACCTATGGCACCTGTGCCATAGGTTCGCCACCATGGATATTATAGGAGATGACCAGACTGAGCCCAAGAGAGGGGTCAAAGGGTCATCAGTCCCTGTGCACCCACAAGAGATCTAATTCCAACCCACTTTGAATTCCTTTAACTCTATCTACCACCAATTTGTTTTGACTGTTAGTAGCTTAGTAGAGAACTTAAGCTTGCAATAAATCTTTATACTCATTTGAACTGCCTGAATCTCCTGATTTCCATGGTGCTTGACCCTCTCAGTGTACATACAAACAACAAGATAATATAATCAGTGTATATACAAACATACAAACAACATGTACATACAAATAACAAGTGTACATACAAACAAGATAATATAATCATAAGATACCAATAGGAGAAAGTAGTAGAAAAGATGAGAAGGATAATAATACCGTAATACAGCCATACTATATGGGTAAATATTTTTAGACATAAGACAGTACTGTGGTAATTAGGTGTTCAGCAGAGAGATGGCATGAGGGGAAAAAACTGTCTTTATGTGTAGTTGTTTTGGCATGCCCTATAGAGGCGTCCTGAGGGGAAGAGTTGAAACAGTTTGAGTTCAGAATGTGAGAGGTCTGTAGATATTTTCTCAGTCATCTTTCTGACCCATGCAGTATACAAAGTTGTCAATGGAAGGCAGGCTGGTTGCAATTGTTTTTTCTGCAATTCTAACTATCTATTGAAGTCTGTACTTGTCCTGTTTGGTTGCTGTACCAAACCAGACAATTATAGAAGTACAAATGACAGACCCACTAATTCCTCTGTATAACTGTATCAACAACTACTGGGACAGTCTGAACTTTCTGAGTTGATGGAGGAAGAACAGTCTTTGTTGTGCATTTTTAATTATGGTTCTAATATTACTGTAGGTGCCATTTCAAATCCTGGGACATTATAGAACCCAGAAACCTGAAGGTTTCTACTGTTGATGATACAGTATTATCTAATATTATAAGAGGTGGTAGAATATGAGAGCTCCTCCTAAAATGGATTTTCATCTCTACAGTTTTAAGTGTGTTCAACTCCAGATTATTCCGACTGCACCCCAGGGTCAGTTGTTCAACTTCCCATCTGTATGCAGACTCATCACCATCTCAAATGAGACCAATGACCGTTGTACCATTTGCAAACTTCAGTATTTTAACTGAGGGATGCTCTGAGATGCACTCATTTGTATAGATAGAAAAGAGTAGTGGAGAAAGCACATAGCCCTGAAGGACGCCTGTGCTAATTGAACAGATATTCAATATGATTTTACCCAGTGCTTTTTTTTGTAAAAAAAAAAAAGGTGCCGTAACTCACACATGTCATACAACCCGACTTGCCTACCCTACAAGGTTCCATCCAAAAAAGGTGCCGGAACTCCGTTCTGGGTGTTCTATGACAAAAAAAGCCCTGATTTTACCTAGCTTTGTCAATCAGGTTTTTGATAATTCTGATAATGGGTCAAAACATTCTTATGTTGAAATGGCAGAATTAAAGGTCAGGCTTTAGCTGGTCTTTAGAGCTGTGAAAAGTTCCATAAGAAAGCACAAGACTGTGGGTTAAACATGTGATTCAAACTGCAGAAGGTATACATGAGTATTTTTATAACTTCTATACCTAATCTACTGTAATGCTGACCTCCTCTTATATAACCAAGTAAAAATAAGAAATCTACGTATACTTGCTTCAAATTGCATTCAGGGTTTTTCCAATCTTACAGGAGGACCCACCTTTATTCAGCTCAGGGGTGTCAAACTCAATTTCATTGAGGTCCGCATCAGCATTGCGGTTGCCTTTGGGGGGCCAGGTGGGTGTGGCCAGGGTGGCTACGGCCTACTGGGTGAGCGTGGATGGACTGGGTGTGGCCTACTGGGTGGGCATGGCCAGCTCTACATCGTTCGCGTCAAGGGTGCCTGTGGGAGCCTGGGCAGGAGTGGGACAGATCTGAGGGTCTCTGGCAGAAGGGGGTGGGACCGGGGCAAGCGCCAAGGCATGGTCCATTTCTTCATTCCTCACAAAGGGTGTCACCTCTCCAGCATGCACCCAGGGAGCGGGGCCGACACAGCAGGGGCTGGTTCCTCGCTGTTTCTAGATGGCCTTGTGGTGCTAAGACTGAATGCGTTTCAGCATAGATGGCCACCACAAAATTGTACATTGGCTCCCTCCGGCCGGCCTGGGCCAGGGCCAAGGCAGCGGGGGCTGTTCCCTCACTGTTTCCAGGATGGCTTCGCGGGCCACATGAAACCACTTTGCGGGCCGCATCCGGGCCCCGGGCCTTGTGTTTGACATGTCTGATTCAGCTGAATAAATGTGTTTTTGTTTTAAGAGAGATAACCTGGACTCTGTTTCTTTGTTCGCACCAAGCCACATCTGCTTGACATTTTTGGTGACTCCACTGGGATTTTGGTGCTTGGTTCTGTGAAAACCTGAGGAGAGGGTTGCACCAAGCATCTCCAGGATTTCCTGGGGGTGCCTCCCTTCTCGACTTTTTATCAGACTCTAAAGGCGACCAGGAGTTACAGGCTTACATTGTTCATCTCTCTTCCATTCCTTTCTGCTCTGGAGGGCTGGAGACAAAGTAAGGCAATTGCTTAGTTTTCCAAATTCTGTAGAGTGTGAATGGGGATATGAAAATGTGTTGCAATATCTCTGGGTACTTTTCCACTGCTATAAGTTTCATCTCTAACATAGGTTTCGTTTCCTATGAAATGCCTGTAGGATTTGTTCCTTGTCCATACAATGAGCCCATCCCCTCTGTTAAGTTTCATTTCTCCTGCAAAGCCTGCCTTAGGTTTCGTTTCCTGACTTAAGTCCCATTTCCTAGAAAAGCCTG
>NW_015394948.1:8233-11194 GCF_001527695.2 Protobothrops mucrosquamatus
TGACGTTTATTGACCAATAAAAAGAGAGGCACAAAGGCTTTTCGGGGCTCTCGCGCTCGCTGTGGCCTGCCATCTCACCTGAAGAAACATGTTGTCCGTGTGTTTCTTAACCTAAAGCGAGGTCCGTTGGTCTCATCCAACGTACATCACCTCATCCCGGAGAAAAGGGACAAGTGGGATCCCAAGCGATCGCCACAAAAATGAATGTGTGTCTCCCTTGAATTTATTTCCCACTGTTGACCAAAGCTGAGACAAACGGTTGGATCGAGCCACCCTTAACCCTTCATGAGCCATAAGACTGAGACTGGAGATGTTTAAAATGTGGGAGGGGGGGCAATCCTATACTCTTGTGCTTCAACAGGTTGCGAGTGGTTGTTTTATTGTATGTGTGCTCCCTTATAAAAGTTTCTGCTGTTGACCAGGCCTAGGTGTGAAATTAATCTCAGCTGCCCATAGTCTCCTGCTAGATGTTCTCACCATTGACCAGGAGTGTTTATATTGCAAGGTGTGTGTGTGTTGGTGAATCTCATGTGGCCCAACAGGCTGTGAAAGGTGTGTGATTTGTATAGGCAAATGGACTCAGCCCAGGGTAAACTTAGATTTAGAATGAATCAGGCTAAGACATGTGCCCTTAGCCCTCTTGAGTGTGCTATAAGGAACTTTGATAAATGAAAAACCTGAAGAGATATGAAAGTTAACATTTTGGTAAAATACAATGTTCTTTGGCATCAGGACATGCCTGAAGTTTGCCTCCCGGGAGGGATCTATAGATTTGGGTGTTTTTGAAGTAATGAGAGATTATGCCCAAAAAGTATGGATGATGATCAACAAAGTTATTATGCATTGTTCTGGAGCTTCCATCAGAATAAGAAAATGCTGAAGGACTCTGGGTTGTGGTGCCCCCTTGCACCCACTAGACGGCCCACCCCTACAACTCCCTCAGCCCCTCCACGCTATAAGGAACTCTTATCCTCTCATGGAACATGTTTCTATAAGTGGGGGGGGGGCAAAAGGTTCTTTTTTTTTACCCCTTTTTCAACTTCTGATCTCCATGCCTGGAAGGAGCAGCCTGGCTCTTATATAGAGGCCCTGCATAAATACAGTGACTTAGTTTTATCTATCATCCGTACTCATAGCCCTAACTGGACTGATCTGCAGGCCATGCTGGACATTTTTCTTATGACCAAAGAAAGGTGACTAGTAGTTGCAGCTGCCAAAAAGCTTGCTGAGGAGAAAAAGTATCTTTTCATGGAGAAAAGATCCTAGATTAAAGACCAGACCTTAGCTGGCCTTTAGGGCTATGGAAAGTTTCAATCTTACTGGAGGACCGACCTTTCTTCAGTGGAATAAACGTGCTTTTGTTTTATGATAGATAACCTGGACTCCAAGCCACACCTGATCTCTGCCTGACATTTTCAACTGCCGAGCTGAAGTCTACAAAAAGGACTTGCATAGGTCATTGTGGATTCAAGATGTTGCAAGATGTAGTATAGTGCCATATTAATAGCATCATTTGCTGATCTATTTGCAAACTGCAAGGGGTCTAGCAGTGGATCCATGATGATTTTCAGGTGGGCCAGCACTACCTTTCAAAGGTTTTCATAACTATAGATGACAGAGCAACCAGTCTGTAGTCATTCAGGTCCTTGATGGAGTGTTTCTTGGGCACCAGGATGATAGAACAGGTATTCCTTGAGTTACAACAGTTGACTTAGCAACTGTTCAAAATTATACTCCCCCCCAAGTACTTACAACCCAGTCCCAAAGTTATATATGTTGCAGCACCACAGTGGTCATTTGCCCTTATGACTGACCACAGAGATGCTGCAACATGCCCCCTGCCTATTTCCCCCCTCCAGCCTTCCCCGCTGGGTCTCCAAGGCACCAGGCCTGCTTTGCTAGCCTCCGGGATTCCACTTGCTCCTCCCCACCCTGTTTCTAATCACTCACTTACCTTTCAAAGATCTCCAGAGTTCCAGAACAGGCTGACCCACATGGCAGAAAAGCAGCAGTCTTTCACTCAGATGCTGGCGAAGCTGTAAGAATGTGAGATCTAAGGAAAACAGCTTTGCCAGCATCTGAGTAAAAGACTGCTGCTTTTCTGCCATGAGGCCAGCATCCCCGCAGGCCAAATTTGGCCCCAGACTGGGCGCCGCCACAGCAGCCTCCTGCTTGCTTCTGGGTGGCTGGTTTGAATGAGCAGCTTCAGGGATTGGGGTGTGAAGGCAGTGGCAGCAGCCAATCAATGCGGAGCTTGCAGTTCAGCCTGATGAGACAAAGGAAATAAACATCAGGCCTCAATGAGCTCTAAGAATGCTAACAACCAGATGACTGCAAAGAATATAAATCCTTCTATTCCCCACCATTCATACAGAACTGAAGAAGCTTCTTGGATGAGAAGCAAAAAATCTTCAAGCAGAAACAAAGAAAGTTCAGTTGCCTTTTAAAAAAGCACCTTTGGGACAACCATGACCTGGATGATTGAGAATCTTCATAGATATCGGTGAGTTAATTCAAGTCCACTGAGGAATTGAATACAGAATTGAATAGAGAACATAAATACAACAGAATATTGTATTTATTCAGCTAGTGGAGCTCCATTTCATCAAAGACAATAACAAACAACAGCAAAGTTTTCCTGGATTGTGATAGCTAATGTTCTTTCTTCAGGAATCAAATCCAAACTAAAACAGCCTTGGGAAGGATTTGAAAGTTACGTATATAGAATACTACTGAAAGTTCTATTTAAGAACATTTATTGTTTATTTGTCTTACCTATAAGCTATCAAAAGCTTTATGAGACAGTACCAGCTCTTACATCAGACTTTCCATACCACAGAAGGATGACTCTCAGTTTTAAAAAAGGACAATACTTTTGAGCTAGCCTTCCTCGGAAGATGAGAAAAAAGATCTGAAAAATACTGGTAGCTAGAGGGAACTGGGGAAGGAAATGGAAGCTCA
>NW_015394949.1:0-1069 GCF_001527695.2 Protobothrops mucrosquamatus
ATAATAATAATAATAATAATAAAGTTGGAAGGGACCTTGGAGGTCATCAAGTCCAACCCCCTGCTCAGGCAGGTAACCCTATACCATTTTGGACAAATGGCTGTCCAGTTTCTTCTTAAAAACTTCCAGTGTTGGAGCATTCACCACTTCTGGAGGCAGGTTGTTCCACTGGTTAATTGTTCTAACTGTCAGGAAGTTTATCCTTAGTTCTAGGTTGCTTCTCTCCTTGATTAGTTTCCATCCATTGCTTCTTGTTCTGCCTTCAGGTGCTTTGGAAAATAGCTTGACTCCCTCTTCTTTGTGGCAGCCCCTGAGATATTGGAACACTGCTATCATATCCCCCCTCATCCTTCTCTTCATTAAACTAGATATACCCAATTCAAGCAGCCGTTCCTTATATGTTTTAACCTCCAGTCCCCTAATCTTGCTCTTCTCTGTACTCTTTCTAGAGTCTCAACATATTTTGTACATCGTGGTGACTAAAACTGGATGCAGTATTCCAATTGTGACCTTACCAAGGCATTGTAGAGTGGTATTAATACTTCGTGTGATCTTGATTCTATCCCTCTGTTAATGCAGCCTAGCACTGTGTTGGCTTTTTTTGGCACACTGCTAGCTCATATTTAAATGATTGTCCACTAGGACTCCGAGATCCCTCTCACAGTTACTACTATTGAACAAGGTACCCCCTATACTATACATGTACATTGGTTTTTCTTGCCTAAATGTAGAACCTTACTTTTTTCACCATTGAATTTCATTTTGTTAGATAGCGCCCAATGTTTAAGTCTGTCCAGATCCTCCTGTATCCTAAGCCTGTCTTCTGGAGTGTTGGCTATTCCTGCCAGCTTGGTGTCGTCTGCAAATATGATGAGTTCCCCATCTATCCCCTCATCCAAATCATTGATGAAGATGTTGAAGAGCACTGGGCCCAGAACAGAGCCCTGGGGCACCCCACTACACACTTCCCTCCATGTAGATGTGGTTCCATTGAGGACCACATGCTGAGTACAGCCGGTCAGCCAGCTATGGATCCATCTGGTGGTGATGCTGTCTAACCCGCATTTTT
>NW_015394949.1:4584-7894 GCF_001527695.2 Protobothrops mucrosquamatus
GACACTTGACTTTCTGTAAAGGATTTTCTTTGTTTTGGATGGCCCCTTCTAGGTTCTTTCACTCTTCAAGGATCACAAAGCCCTGGAGGATAGCATCTGAGACTTCATGAGTTATAAGTCATGCTCTTTGGGCTAGACATTGGGTTGGCTTAGAGTTGTATTAGATTTTTAAAGGACCAGGTCCTTTTAAAGGACCAGGTGGCTGGCATGGCCCATTGAAAATTGTTGAGCCCTTTTAATCTGAATTCAGGGGTTCACTGAATTGGGCTCCATCAACGGCCTGAGAAACGTTCTCCTGGCCCCATTGGGGATTGAGACATGAACACTGCTTTGGCCAGTAATGGTTCATAGAGCATTTGCCTTGCAGATCTTGGAGTTTAGCAGAAATAATAATTTTATGTAAATGGAAAGAAACGTATACTCCTGATGTTAAGGGATAGATTCAAGCTATGTGGTGTCCATTTTGAAGAACTAGATAGCTATAAGGTTAAGTTTAATAATCAGTTGAAAGACTGGATTAATTTTATATTGATCCTATACAGTTCTTATTTTTTCTCTATTAGTTTCTTGCTTTATGTTCACCTTACTTTGATCATTGTTAATATATTTTGATCTTTGTCGTTCTTTTTATTGGATAGTCAATGAATCTTTTGGTTGTATTTCACCAATTTTTAAAAAATCAGTAGTTTACTATCACTTAAGAGAACCCTTTGGAGTTCAGAAATACCTTAAGAAATCAAGGTAACATTCTATGAATGTTACATTGTTTTGTGCCTATTCATCATGGTCATTAATCTTCTCTTCTTGAACTGTCTATTCTCTCATTTCAAACTTGACCTTTATTGAATTCCCCAGAACAGAAGCGTCATTGACAACTCAAAACCATGAAAGAATTCAAGGGCATGTTGCTCTGCACTATTATTAAATAAAGTATGTGTTATGGTTTCTATCTTAGCGTGTTGTGCAACTGCAGATAGCTGTGGCATATTCAATAAGCCACAGCTACCATGTCTTGGTAATGTGTGAGATATTATTTTAGTGCCCTTGGTAGCATTTGAGCCGTGCTGAACCTGAACAGGGTTGCTGGTAGATGTCCTACCTCCCCTTTCCTCTGCTTCAGCTGCTAAAGATAGAACCTTGAGTTGAGGGTCTTCAACTGTAATGGTATGCTTTTGTCCATTATACCAAGGACTCAGAAGCTCCCTTACTCTGCTCACTTGTGCTGCATCCATGTTTGGAGTAGCTACACCACAACTACACCATAACAGCCTAGCCCTGTGAGCAGTCATAAAAACGTCTGTGTTGGGTGATAGTTCCATCTACTGGGCAGCCCCTGGCAAAATGTCAAACTCAAGCCCCATTTACACGCCACTGATTTCTTTTTCTTTCACTGAATATCTCATTTCCAAAATATTTTGAAATTTGGAAAGAAGGATAAGGATGGGCGAGTGAATATGAATAAGTGAGCACCAACTACTGAAAATACAATCCATTCCTTTAAATCAAAGAAACTGAATGGCCTTTATCTATCCCACTCTGAGTTGTATAAGCCACGATTGGCACCCTATGCTTAGACACAAGAATGTTGTATTTTGGCTTATTTTTATTCCATTCCTACCAAACAATTAATGAAGTTGGACCCTTTTTGAAAGCTAGCTGTTTAATGAGAGCAATAACCAATGTAGTTACACAGAACAGAAAATATTTGCTCAGTAAGCTTCTAAAAATGAATTCAATATAACCTTTCTATATTGTATAACTGTTTTGTGTTGTAAATGGATAATTTGATGGTGCAGAATTTAGGGCTGTTTGGGAAAAGAGAAGAAGGAGGTGACAAAATTGAGTGGTGAAATATAATTTAGAAATATCACAGTTTTAAGGTTTTCAGCAAGTATTTGTAATTGTATGATGATAAAGCTTAAGCAAAGTAGCTGGTACAGAGACAGGAAAAGGCCTCTTACAAACTAAGGTATAATTTGTTTTGCTCTGCTTAACTTGTCATAGCATGCAGCTACTATATTATTTCTTCACCGCAAAAACTCATTAGAGTTTTCTGCTTCTCTTTCCTGCTATTCAGTGGTTGTCCAGCTCAGATTATGGTACATTTAGGATTTTGCCTTAATGCAGTATATAATTCTAATCAATTGTGGTTTGTTCATGGAACCTGGATAAACTATGGCCTGGTAAAATACATGAACCAAACTAAATGGCTCAGAAAAATAGACAGTTGTCCATTGTGTAATCATATTTCAGCTGGGTCCTGGGCTTTTTAAACTGATGGAAGAATCCTAGAGCAAATACTACAGTCTAAAAAAAACGTAACATTTATCATGTGGAAAACATAATTACGTAAAAGGGATTGATACAGAATATCTAATGGATTATAATTATTCAATATAATCTAGCAATACAGCCTTCCTTTGTTTAATCTAAGCTGGTGCTTGTGCAGATTTCAGAGTGTTGAGTTGCTCAGGTAATATGTTGCTTAGCTGAACAATGTGTTGGTCAGGAACAAAGCGTTTAGAGTAGACAAATGCCTAATGTTGATTTAAGAGGTCAGCAGTGTTGTAATCTAATTTATGTAGTAATATTGTGTTCTCCATAATGTTTACATTTCTTTGCAGGTTCTTTTCCTAACAGCTCTCAAGAGAAACGTAATATGGCAGGCTCCTCTCAGCTTTATAAGAAAAGTACATTTCCTCCACTTTTGGACTCTTACTTACCTCTTAATTGCCAGAATCAGGTAATGCAGATTTTGCAATGTGACCATTAAACAGTTGCATTTCAGCTTTTGAGTTCTTTTTCCCTTTATAATAAAATTCCATAACATGTGTATCAGTCATTTTTTCCACTGTGAATTTGCATGGTAAACTTCATTACCTAGTTTTCCTGTAAATGTTAAGAATGAATTTGCTGTCTCCAAATCTCACTAGAATCAGTGACCCTGATGGAAGAAGAAACACTGTGAAAAATAATCTGAATATTTTAGGAGGGAGCAGTGCTTGGTGAGCTCAGAAGCTAAGCTTCCAGTTCTTTCATTCATGTACCACTTATTAGATATACAGGTAGTGCTTGATTTATGATAATAATTGGGACTGGAACTTTTGTCACTGTAGCGCTACCTCTTAGAGGCCGCCAATGCCCAGGCCCTCCCAGCCACAACCCCCCTTGTCCAGCCTTGCGGTAACGTTCTTTAGAGATCGGTGAGATGTCTTACAACCGGAACTCATGCAGCATTGATGGGTGGCAGGCTCTTCTTGTTGAAGCAGGACTTTCAGGCACGAACTTAACCGGTCACAATGGTTGATGC
>NW_015394949.1:9032-11193 GCF_001527695.2 Protobothrops mucrosquamatus
CCCACGGAGGAAGCAATAAAACTTCACTCTACCTAGCCTCTATTTAAAATACCCTTGATAGAAAAATAAAATAAGCTTCCAGACCTTCTCTTCTCAACTCCAACCACCCCGGCCTTCTCCTTTCCTTTCCTTTTCTATCCTTCCTCCTTCCACTCACGCCAGCCACACCCAAAGCCAACTGCAGCTGTCCCAATCTTTTTCCTCCCAGTCAAGCTCCTGCCAGCACTCTCAGGCAGTCCCCGCTACAGTCACTAAGCAATGTGGTTGTTTTGTGAGTTGTGCCTGATCTTACAACCTCTATTGCTGTGATTGTTAAGTGAATCACCATGGGCATTAAGCAAATCACACAGTTGTTGATGAATTAGGCTTCCGCCCTTGACTTTGCTTATTGGAAGACCCCGCCCCACAGGGAGGTTGCAAATAGGGAACACTTGACCCCTGGATGATGCAACCATCGTAAATACTTGCTAGTCGCCAAGCACCCAAATTTTCATCAAGGACCATGGGGATGCTGTGACAGTCATAGGCGTGAGGAACGGTTGTAAATAGCCTTTTTTCCATGCCGTGGTAACTTCAAATAGTGATTAAATAAACGGTTATACAGCGAGGATGACCTGTAGTCACCAAGGGTCAAATTGCTTTTAATTGAAAGTCTTCTTCACTGGGTCAGAGTTCATATTATGAAGTCAAGCAGGAGTTTAAAATTAAATTAAATTAAATTTAAAGGAATTTAATTTCAAAAAGACACTGGACAGCCATTTGTCTATGAAAACTGGATTCCTGTACTAAGGAGAAGGTTGGACTAGATAGCCTAAAAGTCCCTTTTCAACATTATAATTTTATCTCTTAAGGTTAGTGTGATGTCTTCTGTTGATATCTTGAAGCAGCTTCACTTTCTAGTCAATTTAAGGTATTGCCACAACTAATAAGTTCTGGGATTTTGCGTTTCCTGTTGTCTATGTTTAACAGTGGAGCTTCATTTCTGGCTCAGCTTTAATGTAGGCAAAATTGCAGAAAGCAAGATTTTTCCTTTGGTAAATGTTAAACTCTGCAGAGTTTGTGGGCAGTCTGTTTCCCCATTAACAGAATTTTTTTTTCTTCACTAGGCCTCCTGCAGGTCCTTGAAGGGGAAAAGCAGCTTGATGATTTTGCAAGGCCCTCTCTTCAGCAATCTCTCTCAATTCCCTATATATGACTAAGTAAATACAAAGGAACTTTTAAAAAGCAGTCAGCATTGATCAGGGCAATTTCTTACTCCTAAGAGTAGAGTGCATGTCTTGCACCTCTTTATGACAGCAAAGAGAGTTGAGGTAAAAATAATCAGAATTCTTCTGTTTCCTCTCCTTGTTTGCTTGGCTCCAAAGTAGCAAGCCTGTGTTTTTTTTTCTTTTTAATTGCTTTGTTCATGATGTGGAAAAGAGATGCTAGGAATTTATTTTCTTCTTCTTTTGTGTGGATAATGGGAAATGGTATTTTGCTAGGGTAGGATCATCTCCCTCTGCCATCCCCATACACATATATTCAGACCCCTGCTCATGGGGCCTGGCTCTTGGTATTGTTTAGAAAACGCCTGTCCCTTCTCATGCCTTCCAGCCACCACAGCAACATGCACCCATGGTTACAGCTACTGGGGAAAATGCCTGGTTATAAAATTGTCAGCATGCTGTCTTTGGATCATCACACTAGCAATCGGCATTTAAATGCAACAGGGGTACGCAGTTTTACAGTTACAGTGGCCTCTTTATAGCTACTGTTCAAACTTTGGTTTTTTTGCAAAAAGCTAGAGAACTGTATACCATATTTTGAAAATGTAGGGAGGGAAAAGTGGCAATTTATTTGATTTCAGATTGGAAAATGAAAATTTGCCAGCTTGTTCTTAGGGAAGGGCAGACCCCAAATCTAGTTTCCTTTTCCTGGGACAATCCTTCTACCTGCTTTAGCCACATATCTTTGTATTTACACGAACAAAAAGCTTGTTCTGAATTTTATGCAATATGAAGAAACAGTTGAAGGCATGTTAGCCCTGCAAGGTAGCTCAGACCCAGAAGTTCAACCAGGAGTCTAAGCTCTTTCTTGATTTTAAGGTTACTTTAACAGACTCTTGTAAGACTGAAAGTATTTCTCCCCTCCTTTATTTTTATTTTCCTGAAAACTGGGGAGG
>NW_015394950.1:0-3811 GCF_001527695.2 Protobothrops mucrosquamatus
CATCGTTTTGGCAAGTAGTGTTTAATGAAAAAGGCCAAAGGCTATTATGAATTTCTGCTTATTGAGGGCATGAATGCATGTGTTTATAAATGGAGTCTTGCTCCTAAAGCTTGAGGCTAGGCCAGTGTCCTTGAAATGTATGGAACACCAAGGACTTGTTAACATTCTGTGCCAAACCAGAGTTTTATGAAACACACTCAGTTCACATAGCATGCTAAGCCATAACCCTTGCTTCATAAATCTTACAAGCCGTGTATATACACAATGTGCTGATGGCAAAGTCAAAGCAACCACACATCATGGCTTAGTAGTGCAACATATAACTCAGAACTCAGGATCTTGAACAATTTCTGATGGATTCATACCCTATAACAGGTGAAAGTTTCTTTTAGAGAGAAACATGGTTTAGCATGATGAACTCCGGGTCCTCTCCATTAAATGTGGTTGTCTTGTCTAAACTGTCGTGTTTCTTCTATGATGTGTTTTAAATATTGTCTTTCTGGAGATACAGTAAGTGGGGTCAAACTTGAACAAATAAATAGCCATCACTGAGAAAGGACCAGAGAACAACAGCACAGTAGCTAATTCGCACATAGATTATTGTAAGTGGATCTCAATAACAAGATTTGTATAATATCTAATGAAAAAAGCTTAAAGTTTTATAAAAGTTTTTAAATTAGAAATTGGGTTGCTTCACTTACCCATTCCACTAGCCATGGGTGGCTTTAATTGCACAATAGCGGTCTGGTACACACGTGCTAAGACATAAACTACAGTTTTGCAAATCAGTTCACACTTCATGCTAAGCCATAATGGGTAGTTGGCATATCTAGCTGGTCAGTGGTGGGATTCAAATACGTGAACAACCAGATGCCACTTCCGGAAGTCCATTCTGGGCCTGGGCAACAAAAAAATTAGCTACCGGTTCTGCCGAAGTGATGCGAACTGGCTGAATCCCACCACTGTAGCTGGCAAAATTGAAATGATATCATTGTTTCAATTTGAATTTGTGTATGATGCACACTGTACATTTTCTGATGCAATTCAGAAAATCTGATTTCATTATCTGTTACCATATGAAATAAATCTGCAAAGGTAAATGGGCTGGTCAGAGCCATCTGAATTATCCAACATCGGTTTTGGAGACATTCAATTCAAAGATTAGAATTAACTTATTGATCCAAATTTATATTAAAAAAAAATAGAGAACCTGATCATAACACAGGTTAGGATCTTAATTTCAGCCACAAAAAAAGGTGCAAGTAAAACTTTCTGGGCCTGGGGCAAACATCTCAGTTGCCACCCACCAGCCCAACATCACTTAAAGATACAGTGCCAGGTTTTTCAACATTTCTTTGTTGCCCGGCAGTAGACCAGGCCTGCTTTGGTGTTTTTTTTTTAAGATTAAAGCTCCAGCCAGGCTCCTATGCCTGTAGGCTACAGGCCAGCTTACACTCTGGCCTTGATTTTATTACAACTTTATCAACAAAAATAATTGGATGCACTCTTTCCATGGCTGGGGGAAAAAATAAAACCCAGTCTCTCTCTCTCTCTCTCTCTCTCTCTCTCTCTCTCTCTCTGTCTCTCTCTCTCTCTGTCTCTCTCTCTCTCTGTGTCTCTGTCTCTGTCTCTGTCTCTGTCTCTGTCTCTGTCTCTGTCTCTCTCTCTCTCTCTCTCTCTCTCTCTCTCTCTCTCTCTCTCTCCTGCAATGGATTTAAAAACATCTATTTTCCATCACATTTTGTTAACTTTGGTCAGTTCCTATCTAAAGATGAATCAACACCTTTTTTTGAGGACTTCTCAGAAGTTCAAATCTTTACTCTTTGCTTTCTGAACTTGATTCAGGACCGCAGTTCCAATTGGACAGGTGGGAAATGGAGCTGATGCCCTGATCTCACAAATTCATATTCCCTCTCTCACTTTGGTGAGGAGATTGAGTGGGCAAATAAGTACCTTAAGATTTCCTGATTCTTTTTTATTCTTATTCTTATTCATTGTTATTGGAATTTTTAACAGGGTAAAAACAATACAAATTTAAAGAGAAAATAAAAAGAGTAAATAAATAAACATAGGTAAGAAAAAACCCTCTTCTTTATCGCAGTTATAAATGTGTTTAGATTTTATCCTCTCCACGATTACCTCATAACTCCATTTTCCATATTCTATTCTTACTAATTGTCGAACTCATAAATCACAAGTTCATTTTTTTCAGTTTTCAGCAAAAAGTCCATAAGTGTTTCCAGTCACTGACAAATGCAGTTATTGTCTTTTTCCTAATCAAGCAAGTCATTTTTGCTATCTCTGCAAATTTTGTCATCTCACCCTCCATTGTGGAGAGTCTTTCCATTTTTGTGCCTATAATTATCTTGCTGCAATTACCATGTACAAAAACAATCTTCTACAGCTCTTTTCTAATTGTCTATCCATCAGTCTCAACAGAAAAGTTGTTTCAGTTGAATATTAATCTTTTTTTTTTTAAAAAAAAAAAGTATAATTGTGTATATCAGAACCCATAATTTCCTAGCTTTTCTACAAGTCCATCAGTCATGACAACAATACTCTTCACGTTTTCTACTTTTCCAATATAAATTTGAACTTCCTTTATACATTCCAGAAAGTTTTCTGGGTTTTATCTACCAACAATACATATATACATACATACATGTTAAACACCATGGAAATCAAGAGATTCGGGCAGTTCAAATGAGTATAAAGATTTATTGCAAGCTTAAGCTGTCTATAACAGTGGCCCCCAACCTTTTGGGAGCAGTAGACCAGTTTCATGGAGATTTTGTTTTACTGTGGACCGAGGGTGTGTGTGGTTTCACGCACTGTGTGCATCCCACACATGCACGGATGGGGCTTTGTTTGCTTGCACGACCTGGTTCCTGGCAGGCCACGGAGTTCAGGACCTCTGCTCTACAAGAATCTGAACTACTAACCGTCAAAGGAAATTAGTGGGAGTTAAGAAAGGAATTCAAGATTTAGCTGGATTTAGATCTCTTGTAGGCATGCAGGGATAATGACTGATCATGCATTTGATCCCTCCTTCGGGTTCAGCCTGATCATCTACTACAATACATACATACATACATACATACATTATTATTATTATTATTTATTATTAATTTAATTTCTATACCGCCCTTCTCCCGCAGGACTCAGGGCGGTGCACAGCATATTAAAAACAGATACAATAACAATATACAAAAATAAAAACCCTTCTAAAACCAAATTAAAAACCAAATATTTGAGGCTGTGTTCCAATTAAAATTATACTTAAAATCGTCCCTAAATAAAATCCTCCTTAGGTCAGGCCCGCTTGCTGGAAAAGCCATGTCTTGAGGGCGCGGCGGAAAGTAAGGAGATCCGGAATCATCCGGATCTCGGGGGGTAGTTCGTTCCAGAGGGCAGGGGCACCCACAGAGAAGGCCCTTCCCCTGGGGGTCGCCAGCCGACATTGTTTGGCCGACGGCACCCTGAGGAGACCCACTCTGTGGGAGCGTACCGGTCTATGGGAGGAAATCTGTGGCAGAAGGCGGTCTCGGAGGTAACCAGGTCCGATGCCATGGAGCGTTTTAAAGGTGGTAACTAACACCTTAAAACGCACATGGAAGACCACTGGTAGCCAGTGCAGCTCACGCAAGAGCGGTGTTACATGGGAGCGATGAGTCCCTCCCAACACCGCCCGCGCGGCCGCATTCTGGACCAGTTGAAGTCTCCGGGTGCTCCTCAAAGGGAGCCCCATGTAGAGGGCATTACAGTAGTCCAGGCGGGAGGTGACGAGAGCTTGAGTGACCGTGCGCAAAGC
>NW_015394950.1:4757-7225 GCF_001527695.2 Protobothrops mucrosquamatus
CCCTCAGGCCAATGTAGGTTGTGCATTCATATTTGTGTGATGTGAACTGCGACACTTTTTTCTCTCTCTCTCTCCATGCAGTAGTCCATGAAGAAGGGAAGAAAAGGTTTTTACCACAGACTTGAACTTCTGCAGAAGCCATTTTAAATGAGGCCCCAAATAATCCTTGTGTCATGTGTCTGATTAACAAAACACTTAAAAGGACTTTCAGACATATTTTTATCCTTAAAGCATTTATTAAGGTTACAGAGATGTCAGTACGGCATGGTGGAAATGCTTAGATCTGAGATTCTTTTCCGTTGCACATAACATTCCAGGCATTTTTCCCTCCCCTATTTTGGGGTCATGGTTCACATCTTCCAATTAACTTGGAAGATGTGATTCACTTCCGGTTTCTTTCCCCCCCCCCAGCTTTCCTTATTCTCCTCCCCTTTCACTGTTGCCTGATTTAACTATAAAAATACCAGACAGTTCTGCATATTGTCAAAGCAAGAATATACAGTATTTGACACCTTGGAATGACAATCCAGCAACTGACAGTGGTTAGAGAAAGCAAGGAACCTGTACACGTCCCTGGGAAGTACTGTAATTTGGATACTTTTCAAACCTTCAACCCAACAATATGTCATGTCCACGTTGACTCTCACCAGCTTAAGCCAACGTGGCCCACAGTAGATACTGAGAACAGCTGTTTAGCATCTTCTGAAAGGCTGTTATGACATTAAACCTTGCTCCTCAGAGGGATTCCATCCATTGGTCACTTCCTAGCCAGCAATTTCTATTCCAGTTTATGAACAGTGAGAGTACAATCTATTCACCAAAGAACAAGGGTGATTTATTTTTCACAATACCTCTTATACACTCATGCAGTGCCATCAGTAAAAGGTCTGAAAAGCTTTTCAACTGAGACTGTAAAAACAGCCCTCCCTGTCTGATTATAACCAGATTAAAGCAGCAAAACGCCATTAATCCAGGTTCAGATGCTTGCTGTTTCTAAAGGGATCTGGCAGTTTGCCAAACAACCTGTCATAAACACTACCCTTTAATATTGTTTCCAGTCACTTCTGAGCAATGCGAGGGGGGATCTGTCTCCCTCCCCCCATTTCTTTTTCTGTCATTGTCTTTGCAGTATTTATTCACTTTCATAAGAACCTCGGATAGCATAAAATTAAAAGGGGAGAAATATGAAGATGAGGAAGGAGCTGGGCCCCGAGGTAGAAATTTAGAAGACAAATTGCAGTCAAAGAATGCCATGTCCCACCTCAGCTGCATTTGTTAGTCCACACGGAAAGAAGAGAATGACAGATTGAGTCTTGGTATGTTTACCAAACAGCTATTTTCAAAGGACCTTTAGTAAGGACAGGAATTCCCTTCTGCCTTCGAATAGCTTGATGCATAATGCATAAGGTGATGGGGAAAAAGAAGAATCTACAACTTCATAAGAACAGCTTGGCTTTTGTCACAGGTGGGGGGGAGAAGGGGGGCAGAAATTATGATGTGATATTCTTCTCTCACATTATTTTCCTAGTACTTTCCTGACTGGGATCACTGGAAATTGAAGAGCGTTGGTATGCAAGGGATGTTGTTGCCAAGATCTATTAGTGCTTGGTGCTTGTTCATGATATAACCCACATTCCACAAAACTATTCCTGGTATGCCTTGGTAAGACCACACTTGGAATGTTGTATCTGTTTTTGGTCACCACAATATAAAAAAGATGTTGAGACTCTCGAAAGAGTTCAGAGAAGAGCAACAAAGATGATTAGCGGGCTGGAGGCTAAAGCATATGAAGAACAGTTGTAGAAATTGGGTATGCTTAGTTTAATGAAAAGAAGGACCAGGGTGACATGATAGCGGTGCTCCAATATCTAAGGGCCTACCACAAAGAAGAGGGAGTCAAGCTATTCTCCAAAGCACCAGAAGGCAGGACAAGAAGCAATGGATGGAAACTAATCAAGGAGAGAACCAACCTAGAACTAAGGAGAAATTTCCTGACAGTGAGAGAACAATTAATCAGTGGAATAACTTGACTCCAGAAGTTGTGGGTGCGTGTTCCATCACTAGAGTTTTTAAGAAGAGACTGGACAACCATTTGTCTGAAATGGTTTAGGCTTTCCTGCTTGAGCAGGAAGACGCCAAGGCCCCTTCCAACTTTTGTTATTCTGTTATTGTGAGATGATTGCAGGATGCTGAATTCTTAGTCTCTCTGTGTTTAATAGCACAAATAGTGATCAGGAGAAACTAGCTGTGTTCAACTAGTAGTAGAAGAGTGTGTCAACCAAGCCAGTACTTTGTACTGATGCTATGAACTCAGAACTTTGCGCTACGTATGACAATGAAGTAATTGCAAGATAGAACAAGAGAGAAGCCATAGCGAGAAATAAAGCTTAGTCGACTTACAAGGAGATAATTCTTTTTTTTCAGCTACCTTTAATTCATTAGTAAAATGAATAAAAATAAAAGACAGC
>NW_015394950.1:7939-11190 GCF_001527695.2 Protobothrops mucrosquamatus
GTGTGTCAACCAAGCCAGTACTTTGTACTGATGCTATGAACTCAGAACTTTGCGCTACGTATGACAATGAAGTAATTGCAAGATAGAACAAGAGAGAAGCCATAGCGAGAAATAAAGCTTAGTCGACTTACAAGGAGATAATTCTTTTTTTTCAGCTACCTTTAATTCATTAGTAAAATGAATAAAAATAAAAGACAGCGTGTTTCTCTTCTCTGCTCTCTTTCTTTTTAATGTGCATTGGCAAATGTTTTTACAAACTATCTCCCCAGCATCTTTGATGTGATCAAACGCATGGAGTGTTGTTAAACAGCTGGCTTCATTTTCCTCATTAACAGCAAGAGCAAAAACTTGATTAAAAAATAAGAAACATATTGGAATTCCCTAATGCAATTATCAAGGAAGAATGATTTATTTCAGGTATATTTTTCTTAAAAAAAAAATATCAGGCGATTGAACAGAGAAATAGTGGAAACAATATAAAGAATCCCTTATCTGCAGATCAGCCATTTGGAGATATCTCCTTCAGATACTTTTTTGAATGACTGAGCTGAATCAAGCCAAATGATGTACAAGAAATGAATATATAACAGATTATAAAATGGCTACTCAAACAGCTTTGCTGTTTGAAACTAATAAGAATGCAATTCAATTCAACTGAAATTTGAAAAATCGATATTGAATTAACTGGTTCTCAATCTAAAAGTAATCTGTATCTTCTCTTGATGCCATCTAATATGATCTGGTGCATCAGAATAAGAGCTAAAGAAGGCAAGTTCAGAAGAAAAAGGATAAAACACCAGATAGGTGTGTAACAAGAACAAAATAGAGGTTCTATCTACCTCTGCTGGAACAAAAGGGGGGTATTCCTTGTTCATTATGATGTAACAGCAACAATAAATCATTTAGGGTTTTAACCTGAGGACAGCTATAAAAAAGGCTTGAATTCTAGAGTTTGCAGCAGCTTTTCTAGAATATGCAATAAAAGTATTTTATCAAAGTGTGTCCTTGAATTTCTGGTTGCAAGCCTTCTAGCTCAAGCATGAATTAATACTTAATTAATAAGGTAGAACATCTACTCTCTCTCTCTCTCTCTCTCTCTCTCTCTCTCTCTCTCTCTCTCTCTCTCTCTCACACACACACACACACACACATGCACGCATGCACACATACACTCTATCTATCTATCTATCTATCTATCTATCTATCTATCTATCTATCTATCTTGCTATCTATCTATCTATCTATCTATCTATCTATCTATCTATCTATCTATCTATCTACATAAACACACATAATGTTCTCTGTTCTTCCCCATTTTTGTCACTGTGATGAATTTTCCCCACATTTTAGTAGCTGTGTGTGTGTGTGTGTGTGTGTGTGTGTGTGTGCGTGTGTAGTGGCAGATGTTTTTCTCCTAGGGCACAAAGAAAAAAATATCTGCTGTAAACTCCTGTGTAGGCTTCAGGAAGGGTGTCTGCCAATAAACTCTCAACTCCATCCAGTCACACCATCCCATCACCCTGAATTAAGAAATTACTGAATCATTAAAAAATGAATATCTATCTATATGCATATTCATATTCCCCATACATGCACACAAACGCACACACACATACAAAAACTGGAACTGAAGAGATGATGTAAGTATATCATAGATTTTGTTCAGAGCTATACCACTGGATACACTCCCAGTATTCCTCACCATAGGCCTTTTTGGATGGAACTGCTGGATTTTTTTGTACAATAAAAACATGGGTGGTCCACTAGTTCTCCAGATCTAATCTAAGGAGATTTTAAGATGGGCATGAACCATCTGTTAATATTTTTCCATTCTACCTTGGAAGGAAAAAATGAGAAGAATGAGAGGGATATAAGAAATTCTTGCTTTCTTGAGGATGAAATTCATCACTAGCATTGGCTTTATGGCATGTTCTTTTACTTTTTCTAGCAGCAATAATTTTCATCAATGTTTTCCTTCCTTTTCAATGCCACTGAAATGTGGGGAAAATTCATCACAGTGACAAAAATGGGGAAGAACAGAGAACATTATCTAAAGTTGATGTTTTATCGTATAGCCAAGGATGTATGTGAGATCAAATAAAGGAATAGTGAGATAACCTTGAAGAAAGAATGAAAGACAGGTTATAAGGACAACATCTTAGCCCTGAAAAAGAGGAGGGGATGAGAATGATGTTCAAAATTGCCCTATCTTGACTCTCTTTGATATAACGATCAGTCTTTCAATTCTCTTGTTATACCTGCAACAATAGATTTTCAGTCATACTTGTGGAGTCTGTTTCCTAACACAGGTCTTCCCAGAAGGTCTAAAAGATGAGAGCATTGGAAACTACATCCAAAACTTTCTGTGCCAACCTATGATTGAGGCTTCAAAACATATACCTCTGTTTCAAAGCATATGGCAGTGATGGCGAATCTTTTAGAGACCGAGTGCCCAAACTGCAACCCAAAACCCACTTATGCATCGTCGGGTGCCGAGTGGGTGTGGCCCATTGGCTGGGCGTGGCCCATTGGCTGGGCATGGCTGCGGTGGTAATGGCAGACTGGGTGGGACTAAAAAGTTCAATCAATCAATTCCAACTTTGCAAGATCTTTTTTTTCCCCGCGAGAAGTTGAAATTGATTGATTGATTGAACCTTTTTTTTTTTGCACACGACGGCGGAGGCCTAAAGCGAAAAGGTTTTATAAAACCCAGCTGAAGGCCTAGGACTGGGGCGACGGTGCACGTGCCCACAGAGAGGGCTCTGAGTGTCGCCTCTGGCACCCGTGCCATAGGTTCGCCACCACTGGCATATGGCCTCCAGATTCTGAAAAATATGAAGTGGAATTGGTAGAGACAACAAGCCAAAGGATGCTGCTCTCATGCATGGCATATGATTTAGGAGTTTGATAATCTGTGACTTTCAACATAATTCTCATTAAGCAACTGCTTCATTTAGTGACCACTTACAAATACAACGATGAAAAAGTAATTTTGCAACCAATCTGTAAAGCAAGTGAAAGATGAAGTAAGATGGTAAAACTGTGATGTTTCAGTTAGTGACTAAGTGGCCAGTGTCAATTGTACTATATAACTACCTACATTATCATTCCAAGTTAATTCACAGGAATGTCCAGTTAACTGTCCTAGCTAGTCTCCCTCCCTCCCTCCTTCTTTCTCTCTCTCTCTTTCTCTCTCTCTCTCTCTCTCTCTCTCTCTCTCTCTCTCTCTCTCTCTCTCTCTCTCTCTCTCT